>NW_019215337.1:0-15863 GCF_002532875.2 Varroa jacobsoni | reverse complement strand
AATCTCACCAGAACGCGCAGAAACTCGCTCGTTGTATGAGTGCAAAATACTGCGCTGTCGCTTCTTTCCATTCCATTGAGTGTTGCTACTGCTGCTATGATTATTACTAGCAATCGCTATTATTTCGCAACACAACAACGTGATCCATGAAGATACTAAGGATTCATTAAGGTAATCGGTATTGCCAAAGGGATGATGACAAGCGGCCTTTCCCGATTCCTGTTGCCGTTGCCACCGCTGCTGATGCTGCTCCTGCTGCGTCATGGTAAACGTACGCCGCCATGGGCGTGTGTGTATGTGTGTGTTTATATGTGTACCCGAATGTGATCGAAGGTGTGTGTATGTTTCTGTGAGGGGTCAGTTTGGTTCCCCCGCAGTCGCCGTTAAAACCGATGATGATGACTCGTGTCTTCATTCCTGGTTTATCCGCGACATACGCCGTTGGCAGCAGCTGTAAAAAAGGATGTTCCGTGCCGTATTCTTCCTTTCGTAGATCTACGCTGTTTAGTACGAGTCATAACCATCGTTACAATCGCCGGAACGCCGCGTGGACTTTGCTCGATCCATATATTGCTTACTCTTTCTTCTGGCTTTCGTTAATGGCCGACGATGCTACGCTGCGTATGCGCTGTTCATTTCGGAATCGGATTGTCTTATAAAATAGTCAACATCCGGGGACGACACGGTGACAGTGGTAGATGTAACAGCGCTCGGGGTAAATGGGAAATAACTCCTATTTCAGCTTTTCATTTTTTGTAGTTGTTGTTGTATCCATAATCCTTTATCGTAGAGACCCGTTCCATATACGAATTCGCGCCTAAAACGGTGTCTGCGGAACATCTCGTGGACGGCGTGGTGGCGGCGGCGGCGGCGGCGGCGGCGGCGGCACCAGCAGCATCAACGAGGGCACCAAAAACCGATTGAGTAGCAAGAAACACAGGCGATCGTTAAAAAACGGCAGATTAGTGTTGCTGATGGGGATTATCAATGATCGAGAAGTGCAGCAGTGGATGCGCACCAAGCAGCAATAAGTGTGCCTATGACGCCATAAGATCAAGCACGGAACTAGGACGAGTCCTATCCTCACCTCTTAGGAAACGACGACGTGCAAAGCAATCAACGGCGGAAGGTAGCTTGATTGATTCTATTCGACGATTCCGTGGACGTTTCGTAAAAGAGCTTCAATTCTCCTTTCGTGGAACAGAAATCAGTGTTGGGCAGCCGTCACAGCAGCTGCTGTTATAGTATTAGAAGATGCTACTATACGAGCCATATAGCGTTTGAAGCAAAAAGATGTTGCGAGTGATGATGAAGTCACACATATATTATATTCTGCTTATTGGTTCGAAACGTAACGCTTCTCAAGAACACTGGTACAAACAATTTAAATTGCCAGTAATCTTGTACCCAATCTAACAAGTGACGATTGGGTTCTCAGTCGAGGTGAATAGCTTCAGAGCTTCGTTGTTCCGTGTTGTTCCATGTATAGATTATATCTACTTCAAAGCAGTATCCTTACAGCTAATTATTCAGCTGACTATCGGGCCCGTGTTACATCGTTCAGTTTACAGACAGGTAACTAACCTTTGGTAACGTGTATCCTAGCATTATGTTCTGTTGTTAGCTATTTGCATTACATCATAAACGCGTATTGATTTGACTTAGACCGTATTGCATCTGACATAGCCATCCATCAAAGTGGGTTACTGTTATCACTCAGGGCAGTAGTCGCCCGCCAATAAGCCAGCCCAATTACAATACATTTATTTACTTATGCCAATAGACGATTTGCAATGAGCAATTCCATTGCTGTTCATCAGATCCCAGAAAGAAAAAGTATTCCGTAAAAGTTTGACAGTTTCGTAGCAGGCAGAACGTTACTAAGCCAAGGTAATTCGTCGCCCGTAGTTAGCATATTGTAGGGCATGCGATAGATATTGGCATTATGAGCCGGCTGCAGTTCACTCTCTGTGCGATGCCTATAGAGGCAGTATGTTTGTACTACTCAGCGCCTCAGAGGCTTTCATGCGTCCCGCAGTAACGATCGCAGAGGCAAGTTTGGCTCGAGAATTTGTTAGAATCCCACGTCGCGACATCCCATCGGCCACTATTTCGGCTCGAGTTAGACTACGCTAATGGCGTCATTGGCAGCAGTAATCGTCTGGATTGTCTGAATTGAGCCTTCTCGACTAAATCCTCGGTGTATAACTTCAACGGACCATATTTGTGTGTGCATTTTGGCTGTCCATGCGCTTTGGCGCCTTCCCCTGCAAAATATTATGAGCCACAAGGATTGCTCCTCTTCTCTTCGCCCGCCATCGCTACTGGGTACTATCCGTCACGACTCCCAATGGGTTAACATTTCGACGGAAGCCTAAAAGCGCAAGTTGGGGTAAAGGTCTGATATTCTTTGGGAAGCGTCTCCTCGTCGGTGGCACACACGCAGACCGGAGAAACGAATGATCGAAACTGATGACGCTCGATGATGACCAGAACGGAGGCGACGGCGGCGGCCTCGTAACACGAAAAGTCATCGCTTTCGTTGGTGAGATGGAGCCGTCATCACGAGTCCGCGGTGGGCGAGCGATGACGCGTTGAACAGTCGTCCATCGCACCAAGCAAGGGCAGCAGTGCGATAGCCGCGGAATCATTATTGAATTTTCAGTCAAAGGAAATGAAGCCTGAGAGACTTGGCAAAAGAAGGCAAGCAAAATAACTAATTTTGACTCACCAATCAGAGGCTCGTGACATTTAGCTGTTCGACTGGAAGCGGACAGGAGGCGACTGAGGACTGCGAATTCGTGTCCGTTACCGTGAGAAGCAGACGACGACACGGATGATGATAGCAACGTGATAAACGTGTTGAAACCAGTAGCCTCGATAGTGGAGCAGGTCTGGTGAAGTTGTTAATTTCTTTTTGCGAATCAAACGATTTGACAAGACATTGATTGAAATGCACCTATTTTAAACGCTGGCAAAAGCAATTCTATTATTATGAATAGGATCAAGGAATGAGTCCAACGTAGGTAAAACAAAGACGAAAAAGAACAGCATAAAAATTAGCCGAACGTTAACAGCAGTAGGAAATATAGATGATAGATTTGCCAATCTAAAAAAAGTAATGCGTTTGAATAGTCTCACAGGTCTTTGTCCGAGTCATAGGACTGGGCAGGGGAGGTTTCGTATAACGAAGGTGGGAAAAAGGTACGAGATGCACCCAGAAAAAAGCAAAATATTTCAATTGAATTTTAATCGGCTTCTTTGAGCCCGATCTTTCACTTAATTCCTTCTCTTACAGTGTCAACGATCATGCTAAAGTACAAAAGATTAGCTATGCAGCCAGATATATAAGGTGAACCTTGCCCAACTGTAACACGAAGGGAAATCAGTCCTGTCGCTCAATATGGACAGGTAACCGATGCCGGATCTTTAGCACCAAAGAGTGCCTTTAGGTTCAAAATGCCAATGTAGAGGTAATCGTCAGAAGTGTATTTTTTAAAATGACTTTTTCATTATCTATAGATGCCGTTTCGGTGCGCCCAGGTGTATCGTTTGACCATTTGAATACTGAGTGCTTTCAGGGCCTATAAAGCGTAGCGTCAAGTACCCTTACCCCGCCTCAATTTGACCCCTGATTTGAAACAGCTGTCTTCTATAGACCCGTATTAAGTGCAATATACATTTTACAGCATCGGAACGCCTGTTATGAAAAAAGATATCCGCGATAACTATTCTGTTTATATAACATGAAGATCACGGATACGACACATCAACACCAGTTGAACCTTCGTTCCATGTGTGATCCACAATCCCTCATGGAAAATACAACCGAGAAGCGATATCCAGCGACACCCAAATATTACTAACGGCGCAACAGCTGTTGCCGTCGCGTACGATCCGCCACAGCGTAATGGCTGACTTAACTGATTTTTACGAGAAAACACAAACATATTTTTTAGTGAGGAAGCGGTTTTTTCACGTAAATTATTCCTTTTCGTATATACCTCTACATCAATGCACCGTGCCGTCGTGGGGCTTTCTGTTTTTATCGCACGTCGTAGACATGTCTTATCAATACAGATTGACGCATCTGCATACGTCGACCGAAATCCTGCAAGTTTAGAGATACTTATTCACTCTAACGTTATTATTTTATTATCCTAATATAGTTTTCGTATGGTATAAATAGAGACGAGTGGGCAGAGGACGAAAACCTACTTGCAGAAGCTAACTATCTCGTTAGGTCCATCATTGATTTGTCGTGGTCGAGGCGTATCTCGGAACAATTTCGCCGCAATATAATGTTAGGCTAGGTAAACGACACAACGGTGTGAGGTTGCTAATAGCCAATAAATTCAATGGCACAGGGATGCTCCTAAATAATGTCGTCGAACCCAATGTAGAAGTTACCGTAGATAGATTAAAGAAATGGAAACTCATTATGATTATATTTGTCGTAATGGACATTAGCAAAAATAATAATAACTACAAATAAAGTGATTATAATATATCGTCACCAATATGTTGAATAGGCTTTTGTGAGTCTTTTGTAAATAGTTGTCAATGATGTCGGCAAAAAGACGCTATATATAAATAAAACGATAAAAATATTACTGTTAGTAGTAAAAGTAAGGGCCGATTGGTTGATACTGTATGATGAAAGCATCTATGACGTCGCATGATGTTTGTCGGCAATTTTCCATGTAAGATAAAAATATCTACAACGATTAGATCCAGAATAATCGATACAAAGACATATAAAAGAATACCTGATCATTTAACCGATATAAACACACGACAAACGTCGCCGGATTCGTTCACCACAGCCGACTGGTGGTCGGCTCTTTGTCAAAGTGCCTTTTTAAAAATTCTTATTATTAATTGAAATATTGTATACGTAAAGGTACTAGTGTGTGATTCCCTGTGGAGTATACGTGTATGAATAACGTTGAGTTTTATGTTTGTGTGGACACGTACCTCTCAATCGATGCTGCTCGCGCCGAATGGCTAGAAGGGCATGGGTGTCACGTGGGCGCACAGAAAACACGCAGAAACGGGCTTCACGGGGACGCAGCATTCATTCATGAAACGCGACAAATACGAATCGATCAATATCATCGCTACTACCGCTACAAATTGTCCAATGGTAATTGGGTTCTCGAAGTTTTTTTCGAATAGATATTATCAACGATAATGCAACAGACATTAATAGGGACTTTATGTGCGTATACAAGTGATTGCAAAGCAAAAGTCAAAGAGACGCGACGCGACGGGCTAGAGAGAACTGATACACGCTTCTTGATTTACAGCACTAAGCAAAAGAAAAACATTACGCAGGTAAATAATAATCGGTCACTTTCTTGCTATTCCATTTACGGAACGGTAATTTATACCTATCTGTGTGTCGCGACGACAGAAAGGCAGTGAGAGCAATAAGTACGGCCGTAGGAATATGGGCAGACACGAATATAGACCGATACCCGGTGTTGTTGAGCCTATCTGAGAGCAAGCGATAAGCATGTCCTAACCCCATGTAAACTTACTGGAAAAAAATGAGGGTAGAAGCTAATTGTTGTCCACGATGAACATAACAAGATAATGACATCATGTAAGCAAGAGAGCGCTCAAAGAGTTCTATGATATTGAAGATCAATGAACAATTGTATGCCGAACGGATTACGGCCAACACTAATTCGCATTTATTCCTAACAAGTACAGATACCGTTGTAGCTAGTCGGATGCATTTAGGGATTGAAAAAAATTTCACAATTAATGAGGGAACGAAAATGTGGCGCTAGCGGCGGCACAGGAAAATAACAGCTATATATATATATATATATATATTTATATATATATATATCGGTTCGTTGATTCAAGACTGTAAACTTTATAGGGAAACATATAATAGTAAGTATCAACGAGATCAAATCATCAAAGCTGGTGCAATACGACGACACCCACCGCTGCGCGCAGACACGTAAAAACAACGTAAATCGCCCATTGATCCGAAACCATTAGAACTAGTTACCAGAGTTCTGCTACACTCGGATGAGTGTCAGAAAGATTCAATGATGATGACCGAACATATTTATGATTGAGTTACTGCGTTACGATAAAGTGATCTTAATTGACTGATGACTAAAAGGACGATCGATATTCATCACAGTCCCTTAATATCCACCTTTGGCTGGCCTGCTGTTTCTTTCCAGGCCTACGAGGTTGGCTTTTTTTTTTTTATTATGATATAGATTTTTTACTACGACCATTACAAATGAGATGTTGCTTGTGAGAAGAATCAAAGAAAACTAATATATGACGATCCCATGCAGACTGTGTGCAAGGATGATAGGAGGTTAAATATATATATACACACATATATACATATATATATATATATAGAGAGAGAGAGAGAGAAGAGAGAGAATCTGTATGGTGGTTGATATAATTGGATAATTAATGATTCAGAGAGTGAGATGACTACAATTTATGTATTCCTTGTATTCAAATTGCTTAGTAGTAAAAAGTATGACAATAAGTATATTAATGAAGATAATACAGATGAATTTGAAACGGTGACGAAAGATGAACGAGAGGCCTAAATAAGGCTAAAGAGGTGAATGAAAGATAAAATGTGCTATTGATATCAAAATCTATTCAAATGTAAAATATATACCGACAGCAATAAATGTATTTATGTCAAAATAAATTCAGTTTTTGCCTTATTTTTACCTAATCAGTAAAAAAGGTTCTAAATAGTTACTTTTATTGTTGAACAATAGATAGTTGCTACTGTATGTAATAATTTTATGCAGATTTAAAAAAAGCGTTTTTACCGTACCGGTTTTTAAAGATATTCTGGACATAGATTGTAGGTATTGACAGATAGTTTCAACTATGGACAACGACAATAAGGTTAGGTTAGCATGCAGGCCGCAAATTGCCTATCTTTAGTTTTTAAATATGACTTAGGGTCAGAGTTCGGACTATATTTAGCCTTCCAGTTCGTGTTTGAAGACACTGAAAAACCTTCATAGACGTAATCTAATTTTACCTTTGAGTAATGAAAGTTCATACTCTAGGATAGATAATATGACATAAGAAACAACAATATAATTGGTCTACAGAGTTTATTTACTTAGTTATTCAGCTAGTACTATAAAGATGCTAATTAGATACGTAGGTTTTATTTAGATCATTTAGCGGTAGATTTTCGTGCAAGTCGCTTTCGGCGGATTTCAGTGTTGACTCTTACAGACATGATTCATTTGCACGGATCCTTCCTAATTCCTCTAATGCTCAGAATACACAAGACCGGCTTGAGTCAACTTTCGAGCATGCCCTATCTTGCTGTAGCAAAAAAATTATATTGGCCAAAACTAACAAGCTTCCGTCGTGCTCAGTTGCATTCCGTCGTTCTCACAATATGGAGCTTACCCGCATCCTTCAGTATCGGCTATGGTGTTTTGGCGCCGTGTTTATGGGGATTGCTGCTTGCGCGTATTATATTTTCGACCCAAACCTGCTTTATTTCATTGGCCGCAAGTTCCTCATTGCCCTACTGTCGTTTTATGATTGGACAGTACTAAACAGACGTAGCTGTGCCATAGCAAACCCCTGGTATATAACCCCACCTCCTTCACCTAAAGAGTGCCTCGCCTGTGAAGACCTAACAGCTGTACCAGAAGTATCGTATAATGTTTCGTCGACAAGACTTTACGAGCATTTCCTCGATACACGTATCCCAGTGGTTGTGCGTGGTGGCTATATTGAACACGCGTCAGGTGTACAGCTTGAAAATGTCATTCGAACGATACAGGACAACCTTTCGGCAAAAGTGTGTGCATTCCGTTCAAATACACCGTGGACTTTTGATCGGTTCCTCGAGCAGACAACGTCCATGGAGTCGTTCTATGCTCTTTGGGAAAACTGCAATGAGGAGTCAAAAAAACTGATGCGACGTTTTTATCATAGGCCTGATCGTATTCCTGCAGCTGTTGAGCTTACCGGCTACAGCTGGGTAGCCTTATCTCGACGATTCCTCAGTGCAAAACCGAAGATCTTAGACTTTGCTGGCGGTTCGGTAGGAATTTGGATTCAAATTGAAGGCCGCTCGCGAATACAGTTGGAACAGCGCAGATGCCATTGCCGCCTCGACTTGGACCTTAATATGGGAGACTACCTTGTTGTGCGCATCGATGGATGGAACGTTAGCTTCACTCCAGCAGATAACAACGGTGACTCTGTGGCCTTTATACCTACTGGGTATCTTCAATAATATATGATACTCGTCAGTTTTACTTCTGTATGTATGTGGTAAATAGCGTAATATAAAGGATATTCATTTACAGGATAAGTCTATTATCCTTTAGCTAGCACGCAGCTTTGCCATCACGTCGTATGTGCAGAATAAACTTAAAACGGCTAATTACGCTCTCAAATGAGCACCAATGGAGTTGTTTTTTACGTTCATGCAACGATTTGTGAAGAAAACGCATCTTACAAAAAGGCGAGAATCAGTAGCGTTTTACGACCACCGAAACTGCCGCGAGTATGAAGGCTAGCTCATATTCTAAGCATTAAATTGCATGAGATTTACTAAGCAATTGAACTAACAGTAATCGAACGGTGTGTTCTCACTGTAGAAATTTCTACATCAGGCTCACACAAGCTAGGAGAAGCGTCAATATAAGTCCTGCATCTAATAGTATGTTTACACCTGTACAATGCGTAAAGTACGTGTGCACGTTATTCCTCAAAATGGGTAAAAACATTCATTCTATAAAACGCAACTGGCTGCTTTACCCTTTAATCAAAACCTGTAGAAGCGCTTGGTACGTGTCTTGAAGATATGAGGGACTGACTCTGAAGTCGAAATTTCCTAAGTACATTATGCAAAACTTTAAGCTTTCACAGTCACAGCCTTATTTCACTACACTTCATTCGACTTGCATACGCATAAATAAATTACGATAATTTCTGTAGTTTTATATTTATCTGTTAAATAAGACTTTGCGTGGAAAATCGGACTTTAGATTTTTTTAAATGGAAGCCATGTATATGACTGAATGCGTCTATCTTAAAATGCCAAAGTGCAGATTCAGGAGTGTATTGACGGGGGCAGTTTAGCTTCGAAATTAGCCCCCCTCCCCGCACTGATAACATCAGCCCATGACTGTTCGTTCAGAAGGCCAATATTAACACGAAATTTTTAAAAGGACTTACAAGCCAGTTAAGAATAATTACAAAGGTATTACGCCAAGCTAAAGCCTTCCAAACAAAAGATTTATGATGAAGAGACTTTTAAAATAAAAGCTTTTGAAGGGTAAACGAGAACAGTAGCTATAGGATTCGATTAGTTTCGATAACAAGATAGGCAAAAATGTTAATTTTTAAAAGATGATTTCGATGAAAGCGTTTTTGTATGCGTTTGATCATCGTATTTGATGATCTTCGAGCATTCTTAATGGTCAACTCGCGCGGATTTATAAGTGTCGGCTGCTTTCATGATTACAGGGGTATGCTTTCTGTTCAAATGCATCTCCCTGGCACCTTTTTTCATCTCCTGCATATTAACGTATCCATCATAACGTGTATCCAAACGACAAAAGGCCTCACTCAGCTAAGCAGCGTCGGCCTCCACTCAAGTAACGCCACATCGTTTGTCTAGGATCTGTAAATAAGATACAGGCAAGACAGGATGATAGACCCTCTTTCCTTTTCCATTCGTACACACATAGTTGTTTAGAAACTTAACCAGAACTCTAAAGAGAAAGTAAACGTAGAAAAGAGTGTTCCGCATAAAGGCACCTAAGCCCACTTTTACATGCCAATACTATACGAACCGCAAAAACAGCACTCGTCAAACCCGTACTAAAAATTCAGCTTAAGTTTACTCATCACACGATTTAGTTTGTTTTTTTGTTATGAAGAAAAAACCTTTTCCGACTACAGCCAAACCGATTTCAAGTTATATACCAACAACAATATAGTATGCTGTATGATATAGTTCACACTAACCAGTATGACCGTACTCTCGGTGTGCAGGTCGTGGACGCGGTCCATAGGATCTTACTATTTAGAGCACAGCAGATTCGCTTCGGCGAATTCATCTAGGGCTACAGTGAAGGCATTTTGTCTGATAGGCTTAAAATTTCCGTGTCCCAGAATGCCCGCTAAAAGCCTAGTGCAGCATTGACAGTACAGAAGAAAAGTTGTACCCATTTTTACACCTTTTATTCGTATCCTACATCCGGTACTTGAATCGTTCGACATTTCATCATCGACAAACTGGGTCGTGAACATGTATATATGATGTTCGGGGCAAATTGGAACGAAATTGATATTATGCGCTTGTTAGCCGCATCTTAGTGATAACAGATATCTAACTGAAATTCGTCTCGATGTTCGATGTTTTTTTTTTCGTTGTTTCCAATTTCGAATAGTTTTTAAGAACCGGGAGCGATACGTGTTACATTGGAAGATTATAGCTTAAATCACAATACACGTGTTTCGCTCAAACACGTCAGACACAACGATAGGCTGATGGCAAATCAAAGATAAATAATTCAAAAAAAGATTAAAAGTTCCAACGAGAAGCAAAAACATCTAACAAGGGATTAACTTTTTAGGTTTATGTGGACCACTTGGCTGCTAATAGATGCTTTTCTCGCAAAAGTATCTTCTAATTTCAATATGAAAATTATCCAACATTATAACTAATGGCGCTTTCGATGAATTTATAGTTACTATCAATCTAATACTTTTTCTGATACCTTTAATACTGCATCGAGTTTGGCAAAAGCGTAAAATGCCAACCTCGGGCAATTAGCAATTTGCCCGCCAACAAGCCCGCCAAAAAGCCCGCCAAAATGTATCCCAATGATCTGTGAGAGAACAATTCACACTCATTCGTGCCCTCTACCTCAGTATCACTTCAGTGCGAATAAGACAAAGTTGAAAAGTACAAGCAATAAGAAAGGATCTGCTTGCGATGTGAGAAATGCATCATCTATTTTATCTTCAGATTCGGATACCTATCCGGTCGATCTTACGCACTATTGCCCATGATTTGTTGTTAACGGGACGAGCAAAGCCTCTCGACTGATGTGTCAAAAACCAACCAAAAATATAATTACTATCATACTAAGGCATGTTATCGTCTTATTTGTCATATAGGAAATATTATTTTCGGTAATAGAAACAAGCAGGATATACGAATAACGCTTTATAATTCCCATACTTACCGATACGATTTAACGATGACAAACTATTTGAATCGTTTTGTGGCTGAAACATTGTTTGCAAAAATCTCAGAAAATAGATATCGTATCTATATATCTATATCTATCTAGCTATATATATATATATAGACAGGAAGGTATTTTTGTAAAAAGGCTCTATATTTGATAGCGCTCTTGTTCTTCTTTAAGACAGGCGTTCGGGGCCTTTTTATGTAGAGACATCTCTCTAATTAGTTTTACGAGGTCCTGGTGATTTATTTTGTGAACCAAGACCTTTTATAAAATACATTTCTTGAAGCCTTCTAGGTATAATTTTTCATAATTTCCTGTGTGCTGCATTTTCCAATTTTTTTTCTCTGAACGATTTTCGGCCCAGCTAACGTAAAAAAGAAATTGCAGCACGGGTGACCGCAGTGACAATTCGTTATACACAGCTGCGGGTGAGGTAGTTAGGGATCTTAGCAATTTTAACAACAAGCTCTCTTTTAAGTGCCATATTGCCGCTAGTAGAACTGAGGGTTTCTAGCCTTGTTTAGCTGCACATAAGTGAAGCGTTTAATTATGTTATGTATGCGAAGTTAGATATGGAACTGTCATTATAAACTTGGTGGAACTCAAACCCGCGACACGTTGTTCGCACGAAATATCGCTATACATCAATCAACGGACAGCTGCTCCGATGATTATGAATCGAACGGCATTAAATACTAATTATTCGATTTATAAAACGGATATACGTAGCTGGATAGGGATATATATATATATATATAGCTGATCCGGTTTTCGTAACCTGTAGGTAGGGCATTCGGTATTAGACGTTAACATCGTATAAACTGTAAAGCATCGGCTCACGATCGCTAAAGTGAGCGGAGCTGTTATTTACAAAGTTTATTATAGGGTTTAGAGCAGACGCTTCATCTTCTGGAATTATAACCCAAATATAAATGAACCCAGAGCACTCAAGTCCCACCAATGATATATACTACACGAAAAAGAGAAGCAATATAATCCAAATGTGTAAATAGCGCGTATTGGTTAATTATTTATTTGTAATTTTTTTTTATAATTCTTTTAACATTTTATATCTACTTTGTTTTCGGTTATAATAACCAATCTTAAAAAGCCAATATAGTGAAGGTTTATGGTAGCGATAAAATTGCCAATTTTGCAATTGATTTTTCCAAAAATTACAGTACGTTATAAGCACAAATTACCATGAACGTACTAGACAGTATTCTGCATATCATAATCGCGCAAAAAACCGCGGCCATCCGGAGAAATCGTTAGCGATACAATCTGAGGCTGCCATATCAAATAGTGGAATTTAGATATTAGCAAATATGCGGCGTTGCCGACGCGGCCGAAGAGGTATTCGTGGAAGTATACAGTCTAGCAGTCTGCCAAAAAAAGTTTAGCATTATAGAGGTTATCATCATATCTCATGTCACAATAACTCAAGAAGCTTCAGTCGAAACAGAAGTTCCGTACAATCCCCTACAGAATCGTTGGCAGCATTTCAGTAAAACAAGTGGCGTTTAATAATATACAAGTGGTCGGCATTGAAGAATAAACTAAATAGGTTGGGGTCAGGGTCGAGTTTCGGAACGAGCCAACACAATTCGTACTTATCTCATATCAAACGAGTCCAGTCGTGGTCAGAACTTTTCCTCAATCCCAATAACTGGGTATAGCTGGCATGTTAGGGCGAACCGACTCATGGGATCCATCGGAGCTATTATTGATGGAATTCGAAAGGTAATGATAACTGAGAATTGATTAAAAAATCGAGGCTGAACTTCCCTGAGATGAAGACAGCTGGTCACAAGGCTTTTCAAATGTTCATTCGTTCAAGTTGTGGCGGCCTTCTTCCCGGGATCGGACGCAAGCACTTATCGACCTTAAATAGGGAAACGGAATAGGGACAGTTGCCAAAGTAACCCATTGCTGGTTGGAAATAGTACGCTTTGTAAACCCTGGCACCAGTTTTGCATAGATGTCCCCGCAAATTGTTACGAGACTGATCTGGTAGCGTTCAACGTTTACCTTTTTTGCCCTTATGTCTAAATACGTTATGATTTTACGCATACTGCCGACTCCTACTGTTTGTTAAAGGGTCGTCGAGAGTCGCGCAGAGCTTCGCTGACGTGGGGTTGATATGTCTGTTGATCTCTGTCGTAGTTAGCTTTGCAAGAGTTACAAAAGTATCTTGACTTTTTCAATTAATATGTGTTAGTTTCTTGTTCGTAGCAGTGTTACAGTGTTACTAAAATGTCCACTGTGACTTTCAGCTCGGTGACAGTTGATAACATCGTTTTATTTTATTTATCGTATTTACAACACATCCAGACGTATTGAATGTTTCAGTATGTCTAAAATATCGTTGGTGGTTAGCGAATTGCGTTTAACATTAATATGACTTTCACTCTGAACATAACCCGCTCACTTCACAGAATCGACAAGCTCATCACGGTTTGGATATCTTCTAGACTCAGGATTGATAATATTTCCCTGTTTGCTGGCTACAAGAGCTTTCATAGTACTGTACAGCGTATACTTAGAAACCAGACATGGATAGGATATTAAGAAAAACACATAAGCCCTTTCTCCTGTTCTATAACCTAACCAACGCTTCAAACGTTTACACTCTTCGTATCATTCGATTATTAATATAGCTCTAGTTACCTATTGAACACTGACTCTGTTATACAACGGAATAAATTTTTACGTCACTCCCCAACGGCAATGATTTTTAGGAGAACTTTTGCACCTGCGGCGGGATTCGTTGTCTTTAGAGCTGCCCTGCAGGCGGTTACGCAGCGACCTTTGAATTGCCCAACGCGAAGTCGAGCTGCTCGTTGCAATATCCGATGGAGTTCTTTCAGCTGAACTTGTAGCTGTTCATGGCTTTGATTGCGAATCTTGTGAGATTGCACCAATTCCCGATTAAGTGGCTGCAATTCCATATACCATTGCCGCATTGCTTTGCTACAACCAAACAGGAAATTGAATGATTGTCATTTTATGTTTATCTCTATTTATCTTTACATACATTTTGCTTGGTTTAGTATATAGCGTCAATACTGATAATTTTTAATTTTGACGGCTAATCCCGGTCTGATTTGTACGTTTCCGTCCATTTCCGCTCATAACTATGGTATGACTCAGGACTATGTTTCGGCCGCAGATAAATCACAGTATCTCTGATAGCTGATAATTCTATTTGAAAATCGGAAAAAGCGGCATATTGGGTATGTCTGGCGAAGAACGTCGAAGACACCTAGTTCCAATAATTGATTTTACAAATATGCGAACTACGTCTGTAACTACTGCATTTAGTAGAGTTATCGATTTTGGCAGATGTCAGAATACGTCGGAATAATTTAGAAAGGAGTTATCTAGCTGGGAATTATAGCGGAAAGCACAATATGATAGTTTACTTTTAAGAGGTTGTAAACACAATGTGCAAATTTACATCTGTCACGCCTCAGGTGAGCTTTTAGGTTTCAAACTACCGCCCTTTATGTCTTACGCCCTTTATATATCTTGAGACGAATTTTCGGATTACATTCGTGAGGTTACAGATACGCCTGATGATCTGCTTCTAATGGTGTAATAGTAAATGATGTTTGACTACGAAGCTTAAACACACGTAAGGTGGGTTCCGTTCGAGCGGGGTTCTAGGCACATTTCGTTGTGTGCTATGCTTACCGACAGCAACGAATATAAAAATAGAATTAATCTGATGGTTTCTTTCAGCTATCGCAACCTAAAATTATCGTCTCGAGACTTCGGATTCTGCAAACCCGAACGAACGAGCCTGGCAGTTTTTCCCGGAAAATATTTTCATTGAAGCTGGAAATCACACTGTCACCTGGCCCGTACATACATGTTCCCTAATTAGCATGAACACGATTATCTTGCACATCGTTGAGAGCGTTTTACCCATTGAAGGCGTCTCCTAAAGGTTAAAAATCACTTTCACTGGCAGACAGTCTTCATACGCACGGCGCCGACATATCATCTGTGAATCTTGTTAACTACCTAATTTGATCGTTTTTAAAGCTTGTCTGTAGGCACTTCGAGAATTTCTTTTCCACGAGCATGCTCAATCTGGGAGACGCTTACCGCACTCTGGATTGAGTGGAGTTACCATCTACATTCCGTATCCGTCCATTCCATCATACGGCCGGTTTCCAGCACGAAACGAATGTCTAACGCCAATACTGGACGTAAAACTCGAAACATAGAGGACTGAATGGAGTTATAGCACGAATTCTAAATTTTGGCGATTAATTAATCTATATGCAGTTAAATAAAGTGTATTTACATTTGTCAGATACAGCATAAAAACGACTACACAATAGCATTCCATATTAGTTTAAACAACTCTGGGAAAGCAGAAGCATTATATATTACGGAATGGCTTCTGGGAAAGCAGAAGCATTATATATATTACGGAATGGCTTCTGGGAAAGCAGAAGCATTATATATATTACGGAATGGCTTCTGGGAAAGCAGAAGCATTATATATATTACGGAATGGCTTCTGGGAAAGCAGAAGCATTATATATATTACGGAATGGCTTCTGGGAAAGCAGAAGCATTATATATATTACGGAATGG
>NW_019215336.1:0-15867 GCF_002532875.2 Varroa jacobsoni | reverse complement strand
CCATAAAAATATACATACCGGAGAAAAACTATTTTCTTGTGATCAGTGTCCAAAAATGTTTACATGGCCAACTTCCTTGAGTAACCATAAAAGAACACATACTGGAGACCGACTATTTTCTCGTAATCAGTGTCCAAAAAGGGCTTAGCGTTTCATCTTCTTTGGCAATGCATAAAAGCATTAACACTAGCAAAAAACAATTCACTAGTAATTCACAATGTAAAGATTTTTAATTAATTTCGTTAAAAATACACGAGCTCAAATATCTGCGAGACACTGTTCGTGTATCACCAGTATGGTAAACTAATGCATTCAGTCACTGAATGACATCAGCGACCATTGGCTTTGACAATAACGATGTTGATCTCCATTAATCGCAGGGGAAGAACACCGACGATAGGTAGTAACACTGCCATGATATATTGGTTTCGCCTATATTTGACTAAGAAATTTTTATCGTGATATCGCCAACATTTTAAACCTATTTCATTAAAGGCTTCAGCAAAAGTAAATCTACTTGCCGAACACTTGGATAACCCTCCTCTTCCTTTACGTACCTCTCGGCAGCTGAAGTAAGCCTTCGAATAATTTCCATTTAAGTACTGTTTTCTCTGTAAACTGTAAAGAGATTTTAAGGTTGTTCAGGCGCCCGAATTTGAAATGCAATTACACTTCTGAGCCAGAGCGGCCTACTTTAAAACAAATGATTTTTTTAAACGAGCTGCCTAATTTACTTGGGCAAGTATAGCCACGACTGCCTATGGGATATGTCGTAAGAGTAATGTTTTATATTCAAACTTGTATTCCATTGCTTTGTAGGCTGTAAAAACAGTTACTAACTAACATTTTATATATATCCGATATAGTAGATCATGGTCGGTTACGATCAAGGATGAAATACCTAGGTATTTATGAGATTATCCTAACATGATTCCGCTCCTATTTATTAAGTCTGAGTTGAAAACACAGCAAATATGTCTTGAGAAAAGCTACGTTCTTTGCTCTTGTTTATTTCAAACATCAATTGACGCTTACCACAGGATGGAAGACACGTTAAATACGGTGACGATTTTAAACTTTACTGTGCAATTACTAATTAACGTTTCTAATAAATACTGCGACCCGTCGTAAACGGCATTGTATGTCAGTGTCATGAAAATAAGATAATTTTCTTTTAAGTTTCACCGATGAACAGAAAAGTCATAGTATTTCGCTCCCTTATGGTGCTATCACGGTACAGATGACCATTTCAATTGATTTGAATGAAAGCAGCTAGTTTAGCCAAATTTTAGAAAATAAGATTTTTTAGCATAAGAGATGCCGATGTTTATGCTCTAAACCAATTGTTTTTTTTTTTTTTTTGTATTTTTTTGTATTTTTCGTTAATCTAAGCCTCCTACCCAAACGAGCACATGCTTATTGAAAGCGCTGTACGCCCGAATAAAACGAAGTGTGCTCGTATCTATTGTTTCGCTCCTGAAATATACGTACACTTGAAAAAAACTTAATTTCGAATAACAGTTTTTGTTTTTTTTTATTATTAGGCTAGGTCAGCCTGGATCTCATTTACCCAAGACAATGGTTTGAACTTACAAATGATGTTTATAATGTAAAGAAGATGTCTACAGGAATGTACGAGAGGGGTACTCTAGCCCTCTTATACGCAGTGTTTTGGACGTTAGAGATGAACAATTCATGAGTTGCTACGCCTCTACAACTGCAAATTCTTTCATTCAAATAGAAGTGTGTTAGGATCTTGAGTTATCTACATGCCAACATCACTGCAGTCAAACCACAATTATGTTTATAGTAGTCGATTTCATATCCGATAATATAATGTACAGACGTCACTTTTGCGCGGCCTTCTGCTACTATCACAGTCAAATTACTCAGGTCTCTTATTAGAATAGCGTTTCATAATTGACTGGACATTGTGCGACGGGAACGACGCCCGCTACCACCGGTTTCAGTTTGTCCTGATCTTCCTATGACAAGCCTACTGACAACTGGATTACGGTTGCCGAACGCACATGCTGTTTCAACAACATGACCATGTTTCGTAGTCTCCAGTAATAACCAAAAGATATTTCGTATTTCTTTTCGCAGCTCACGCGCTATTTATATTGCACCGGTACTACAATAGGTACAAATCCCTAGCCCAGCTTTCTCAACACGACCGCTCCGTCGTCTTCATACCGACCTACTGCTGTTGAATGGGTCTATAAGTTCATCGTTTAGTATGCTAACGGGATTTCAGATCGGTCTTCATCGTGTTGCTTCGCCCCGAGTGCTCTGACCAGTGTGGCCAACCTACTTTATTGACGATCAGCTAGCGGAGCTGGCTGTTTAAAAGAAGACGGGAGCACCTTGTTATTTGTTTGCCGTCGAGCTACGTTTAGCGCACTAACGATTCCGCCCTTTTTCTCAGCACCTCAACCTTCAATGGTCCAAGCATCGTTTTCACGAGGCATCGCAGGCCCCTGCCTCATATTGCGATCTATCTCATGATGCGCGGCCTAAAAATTGTTATGCAAAACCTAGATCGCTCCTTTTTAGGCCAGTATCCGAAGACAAGTATTTAACGCATGAAACCCCTAGCCTCACAAGCTGCCTCCACTCATCTACAAATTTAAGATTACATGATATATAGTTTTGTGATTGCCTGAAGACAAGCAGCCGTCGCCGCCGCTGGGAGCTGTTCTCTGCCTTTTTAGTTAGTTAGGTCGTAGCGACAGCCAATTAATCCGCTCACACAGATTTTAAAGCTTTATTCACTTTCCCAAAACACTGTTTCATAGACTAAACATGCACAAAACTAACGCTTACGCCATCTAGGTCTCCAATCATTCAAGCAGGGTAGCTCGAAGGATACCCAATATCAAGTACCGTGCGGTAGAAGATACGTATTGTTCTTATTGTATGTCATGCGCAAAAATTCAGTTTCACTTTCTCATACCCTTATCTCAGTTTACCTAATTGTATGATTATTTTCCTAAAACTTATACATCTTGAAACGTTTGTTGCCCACATGCCCTAAAAATAAGAAGAGAATTCAAGCAGATTCTGTCTTTTACTTGAATAGACTTAGCACTTACATATGTCACGACCACGAATGATATGAGTCAAGTCCAGTAAGAGGAGCAAATTACTAGAAATCAACCATATTCTTGAGGTGTATTTTAGTAAGGTTGATCCTTACAGAGGGTGGTTGCGAAGGGCAAGTGGTGAGGTCGTTCGCTCGCCTATGCAGCTGACACATTCTTCCTGCATTTTTCCGTGACGTTCGCAGTAAGACGAAAAAGGGCGACCACAGCTACGCAAGCCGGTTTACATAAATAATGGGCGACCTAGCGAGGTACAAGATGTCTGTAGTCCTGTCTCTCCTTTTGAACTTCATCGCCTCTGTCTTAGTCATGTCTACGGTCAGTCCTGAACCGGAGCTGACCTTACTACGATCAACTTTCTTCACAGTAAGAACCTATTCCACCCGTATATCACTAAGTCCCCCGCATATAAAAGAATTTCGACTGACCTTCTCGACCTTCTTACTTAATTAAAGAGGCCCGTTTGCAAATTGGAGAATAAGAATGAGATTAGGTTGTCTACCTAGACCACAGCAGTTGTCTGTCTGAAAGGCGTAAGTTCAACCAATGCGTCGGTTCTTCTGGGATGGCGTGTACGCTCTCTAAGTAGCTGTCCGGTCTCTTAGCTAGCAAGCTGGAGAACAGCTTACAGCAAACACCTTTATTTGTTAGTCCCCACAATAATGACAGCACGTTCTTTGGAAATCACTAATAGGATAGCGCCTTTCCATTATGTTGGGGGTGTATCAGTATGTAAATATTAAGTGATACCGTCTAGCACGGTGCCAGAATGATGGCCCATTCAAAATGTTCATTACAAACCTTATCTGGACTGGCGATATTGCGTTGCATTGAGATTTCCTACGCTGTAGCGAAAGAAGGCACCATATGTAGTATTGTATCTCTTGACGTAAACATCTCCGAGGAGTGATTTATGAGGGATGAAAAGCTAATCAAGGAACCTGCCGAACTATAGTGGTGCTCTAGTCACTTGTATGGTTGACGTTCTGTATCAGCGATAAAAGAGGTTTCCAGATACGGCTGGCCTTGTAACGCAATCGTTTTCGACGGATCGTCTTAGCCTGTGCCTTAACCTGAAGGGGCATCTGTGTTCCTTGCCAACTTTAATCAACAATCTGCTTCTTGAGGCCACATTCGTGTATAAATTTCTCGAAAACTCCTACAAAGGTGTTCCCCTTAGAGAACCATAGCAACCACTTAATATTTATTTATTACATTATTTATTTAAATAAGTAGTTTCTCTTGTCTCCACCAAATGGCTGTCATACGAATCGCATTATAATTTGGCGGAAATTATAATACGATACAGATAAACACTTATTAATAATCAAAAATAAAGAGAAATTAAGAAACTAATTATCGAGAAATAAGAATTGTACGGCAGCGTATGCTTCTACTGTTGTCGGCATTATTTGGGGCCTTTCTATTCTATTATAAAAACAAACATGTATTAGCAATTAGTGTTACGGTTCGTATAATGACTCTCTTCTCAAACTCGACTTCGTTTACATTTCCTGTCATGCAGCTGTTTCCCAGTGACAGGCGTTACCTTAATTCTTCATTGAAACCCTGCCATTAAGATGCTGCGCTCCACGATAGTATATTCTTCAATTTTTTATATTATAGTATTATAAATTATAGCATTCATCACATATTTCAATGTTCAATATGTTATTAGATATAATTTCCAAACCCTCGAGTCTTCTTCACGTACCTCTAAATGCCATCAATCGCTCCGGCGATGAAGCCGCTATCAAACCCCGACGAGTAATAGCGCTTAATTTGAAAATAACTCTAGGACAGATAGGAAATTTGTGCGTCACATGTCTAGATTCACAGTTGTAATGTCCATTACTCAACATTATTACAGGTCTCGAAAGATAGATAATTAACTCGGAATCTGCAATAATTCTCTAGGACAAAATTTCGAAGATCGACATATAAATTGCCTTTTATACTGTATAGCTAGTTTCCATATAGGTTTGTTGAGGTAGAAAGATTTCATTGTGTTGTAAATTCGTTCTTTATTGATTAACCTAGAAAGTGTCTAAATGATTTAATTATCAGTAAGTATAAAATTAAACAGAGCGAAAATTAGGTTATATTTCTGTGCTTTATTTATTTAAAGTTAGGTTATAAAGCTGTGATCCTATGCAACTAACATTCACCGAAGTCTCATCCAACGAAACTCCACAGTCATCGATCGCATAGTCTGCACAAGACCGTGACCATACTAGAATGGCGCGAAAAAACAGAAATTAAAGATGATAACGGTTCATACTTCAAGTGATAAGATTATTGATATTCAGCTTAATGAACTCGGTTCGAATTTACCAAATAGCGCACCGTGTAGCAATGGCTATGGGGAAAAACTCCATCAGTAACAGTGGAAGGAATTATTTTCAAACAGTGCTCGTGTCTTCTCTATCTGAAGTGTTTGAGTACAACTTCTTTTATGCGTTTCAGTGCTTCTGATGCACTGATCTATATCAACACTACAAGATCAATCTCATCTTAAACGTTTGCCTAGGAGCTTTGAGAGTATACGATTTGTATTGTGGTAGCGTTTGGTGCTTGAATTTAGGATAGTAGTCCAGCTGATCGTGTGCGAATAGCTGAAGTCGTGTCCTACTCATGTTCGTTAAACGCTGTTTGCGCTTAAGGTCGCAGTGTATTAGGATCCTAAATAACTTTTAACATTTCCGTATCGCACTGCTTAATATGTTCACTTGGCGTTAGGGAAATGTATGTCTAAGTATATATTGTATTTATCAAGTTGTTTGTGAGCGGCTCAACTTGTACCCTACTGAAAATCGACAAATCGAGGATGTCAAGTACCCCAGAAGATTTTTTTTCCCCCAGTAGATGTACGTGAGTGTATTGTTATTTATAGTATATTATTGTCGTATCACATTGCTATGTCAAATACTTTGGCCGGGGCACATTTGATTGACTTGGCTCCCACCTATGAAGGAAGGGATGAAGTCGTGTTCCCTATTGTTGATAATGGCGGTGACCAAAATGAATTTATTGGCCCTCGTTCTACAAATTGCTGGATTGTTACTTGTTTAAGAACCTGGATTAATCAATTGGATTTCACCCGCCATATCGAGTACTGCAAAAGCATACAACCAGAAGCTAGACGACCAGCAAATCAGCCAAAGTCGCCATCTAGCCAATGGAGAATCCGAAACCTCCGTAAGTCTAACAGATTCTGAATGTATATAGCAATATCAGGGATATCCATTTGCAAACGGAACTCAACGATTACTGGATAACCGATGGGGTTGTCACGTGTAAACTAGCTAAATACTATGACTCGTGGGAGTTTTAATACAAAGTGGTCAGCGAGAGAAGTTTGCTAACATTAGGGCATACTTAGAAATGAAAGACATTACCTAGCTCCACGAATCATGAATAAGTTATCATCGTTGGACCCAAGAAAAACAATACCAGCTTGATAGCTATCTATCATTGAGGCGCAAACCTCAAATTAGTTTTACGGATACGATTATATCCTGTTGAAGTTCATAAATGTAAGAAATTAGCTCAACATATAAATGGGCAAACGCTTTGGATAATGTGATGTTTATCTAGTAAAAGCGATTAGTAATATGAATAGAAATATGAAGTTTGTGTGTGTATATATATATATATATATGTATATATATATATAAGGACTAGTAGCTAACGTTGACTGCACAAATTTATAATACATAAGATAGGCATTTTTCTGAAAAGATATACTGAGATCTATACATTATTTCTCAGTAAGACGTTGTGCTCGGTTTCTGATTAATTTCATTTGATAATTAGTTTCGTTAAAGATAGCTCAGCGTTAAATGAGGAGTCACGTTTGTTTGTTTCTCTCATTTCTTGAGATCATGGTGAAGTTTGCAGAAGCAGCTCTTTATTGACGCCTGCTAAAGTATGACAATATGGCTATCTACGATTCAATTAGAACTACCCTGCAAAATATGCCGTCTTCTTCTATAAGACGCTGATTATATTTAAGCTTCTGCGGTGCATCTTTAATCTTGTGGTTAACTTTCATCGCGGAATCGATCTCTTAGTTGGCGATTCTTTGGGTCATACTTAAAATGAGAAAAACGTTAGCACTTTATTATTCATTGGCCCAAAACTTACAGAAAAACGAAAGTTTTGGCAAAAACTTAAGCTACTACTATGACGTGCGAGAGTTCCGATAGAAGTAATGGGTATCGCTGGCATGCTTTGACCGCTTCACAGCCATGTGCTTCTGATATGTTGAAAATCAATAACCTTGATACAAACGAGTCCGTTCTTTCCTATATGTCGTGCTCAGACCTAAAGTAACGTTCACTTATTTGCGTATAAAACGTTATGGCCATTTCGAATGTTTACGTTAAGAGTCTGCCTTTATACGGTTTTCGCGGTCTACGTCCTGTTCGTCAAGTCCTTCATATAATAATAGTGAAACAGCAGATCATGTGTCGGTTGCATACATGAATTAGCCAGAATTTATGGTCGTTGAAGCCTACATTTCAGTATCCGAAGAAAGAACCGAAGTAAGTTTAAAATACTTTTATATATATATATGCCAGCGGCTTCTATATTGTCGCTCTTTATTCACAGTAGCTATTATCTATAACCATATTTCCCTTTACCGTTATTAAAATTTCAAAAAAATTCTGTAACCTACGATGCGATAAAGAAAGTCTGACATCTCGAATTGTAGCCTGTATACGCTATTATTATAAACTACTTCACTCTAGATTATTTATTACTTTTATTTTAGATTGGAACTTTGGAAAGCAGGCGATATATTTCGATAGGAAACTGTGTTGTTACTAAAGCTACCAATGGGCTTCCACCTCGGATGAACGAATTTTCAAGGTTTTATTTTTTTTTTTGTTTTATTCATCATGGAATAGCCATCAAAGTATAAGTTAGCAGTTCGACTAGCGCTTATAAAAACTATTTTGAGTCCATTGAATATTTCTCATATACTAAACATAAAAATAAATAAAAGAAATGTCGCAAGGTGCCATACAAGTCACACTTGTTGAATTAGCCCTACTTTATTTTTATCGGCGAGCAATGGATTCGTGAGCCCTGTTCATTATTACATATACTTTTGTTTTTAATTCTAGTCGATTAACAGCTTAATAATACCACCCACTGAGCCGACGATTATTTACGTTGCTTTTCTAGTGTTTACTGTGATATAAGTGATAATGAAATTACTGATTCACGCTCAGCGATTAATGCAGTCGTCTCTTTCTTCGAATCCTAGACTACTAAAGTAAATTCCAATGCCGGTTATGACAACGCATACACTTATGAACTTGAGAGTAAGCAAATGAGTCAATGTGTCAGCGAAATGGTTGGAATACAATTAATAAGAAATCTCTAGTTTTGTCAGGCGCATGGAGTCGATCTCATTTAGCAAGCAACTATACCGGCTAGTGGATGATAAAGGTGCTACATAATAACACACATGCTGAGGAAGGTACTTCAACGATACACTCAGTTCCGCTGCAGCAGATTGGAAAAACACAGATTGCCAGACAACTTGACAAAGTTGTCTGCCGGGTATTGATGCAAGCAGACGTATCCTGACGAGGTTTTCTGGTTTGTGACTACAAATTTTTTTTTCTGGTTACAGAAATACTGTCACAGCTATCCAGGATTGAATACCGCAGATTTTCTCCAAAGGCTTTTCGTTGTTCTTGAGATCTCTTTGGTGTTCCAACCTCCGCAGGACCTTACGTCAGTGTACTGCAGTTTTTCTTGATTGAGGTCTTAAATACGTTTTCTGTGCAGATGGTGAGCTCGAGAGTGCAGAATCAGTGATATAGTAGTTTTGAGGTGAGCGTGGATTGTGTCCTCTTGAGTTTTTGTCTTGTGTCTCAAGCAGGCTTCTCGTGTTTTTCATACGTTTCAAGCCCTACGCTAAATCCCACGCAGAAATACCGCGTGTGATTTCGATTTTTCGATTGTAGATAACTGTGTACCCGGCTTTTTCGAGAGTGACCTTCAACGCAAACATGGAAATCCTCTATTAGAAATCCAAAAATTTTTGATATACGATACAACTACAACAAAATTTACAGCTGTACTTCCGGTAAGACTTTCGGCTAAAGTCAAATCCGGTTCCTCTTCGAGACGGCCGCCTCGCTTCTTGAAAAGGTCAAATAAATGGTACAGATCAACAAGCGCGAGAGAAAGAAATTCACTTGACGTTTAACAACCGACACCGAAGAGCTTCTAAAGGCAAAAGGCCGTATTCAAGCAGACTTGGAGTGCTCAGACAAGCAAAAATCTACGTATGCCTCAAACCTTGATTCTAAAGGAGCTACCGTAGAGAGAAGGAAATTAAAAGCCAACAGAACAACTTTACTCGCCAGAGTGCAGTGATCAGGTATAAAATTACAGAGGACCAAAAAGAACTAAAACCAACGACCATCCGACACCACTGCCATAACGTCAAGGCTAATAGCAATACACGATAGTATAGATGATATATGCGACAACCATATGGCATGATAACACTACAGGCCAAGCATGTCGTCTGAAAAGAAAGTAACTTTTACGGGTTGCGCCAGCCACCCCCTGCTCGCATGGAACCGCTCAACCTGGCCGATGTAACTTCATTTTTGCTGATTTTGTTGTCGTTTGGTTATGGGGAAGCCTATCACCTCTTTCTCTGCCAAAGTTCAGAAGTTTTGGCGTTGGAGTATGTCTCCTTTGCACGCCGGAATCCTTAACATTCTACATAGGCATAACAGCTTACCTTATAATTTGGCTGAAAGAGCTGTTCCTTTCTCGAAAACGTATCGGATAGATCATCCTATTGGCGATCCAATATGGCTATTATAGTAACTGGGCCTGGGGAGCTGGATACAAGATGTTGTCGCCGGACGCCGCCACATGCAGTTTGAAATGCCGACAAGAGAAAGAAAATGTCACAGCACAAAATCCTGAATGGCTCGGTCTAAGGGTAACTACTCATCAGTAAAAAGATCGGTATAATAATCGATTGAAGCTAACATTTACCAAGACGCATAATTGCACAGATCGATTATCATTAATAGTAGCGTTATTATTAGCGGATACTTTTAACTAGCGCAGTAATCAGGCGTCGATCTGAAACAGACGCTCCTCAGTACCCACAACTCTTGACAGCGGTGACGACGGAGGTGATCGCCGGCAACCCAGAGGACATCCGAAGCATTTCGCGACATGACCCACCCAACTGTACTAGAATGCTGGTGTTGTCTGAATCAGCTAGAAAATTGCCTATTTATCCTTGTACATGCATGCGGCTTATGCAGGGTGACCTTGATATTTGTGCTGTCCCCTCGTCAGCCTTGAAGGGTCTGCTAATCGTGGTGCAAAGAGTTTTGTGACATCGACCGTTCCGGTTTCTTTTTAATTATTGTGAACTCTTCGAATCGTAGATGCGGCGCAGTGCGTCTCCTGTCCCGGCGACATTGTCGGCTGCTTAGCCAGCTTTAATCTAGTCGTTCATCAACTTAAAGGCACGATATGGGTTCTATGATATCGACACTTGATAGGACTGATGTGACGTATATATCGATATTGATTATTCGTTATGGCAGTGTTCAAGAAGACCTTTAATGCGTATAGTACAACCGTCGCCGATTAACTAACGATCGCTGCGCTGCTCGCATCCGACGGCCCGTTGCCTGGGTCCACACCAACAGTCAGACGATTTTGTCGACGACTACTCCAAGCTCGGACATTATCTGTTCGCGTTCAGAAAACGGTTTCATTTATGAGAGCCTAGTAAAATAGTTTAACATTAAAGCTTTGCCTATTATATTCAGCAGTTGTTGAAGCTCGGCAATGTCATTTGTAAACCGCACGATCAGGATTCGTATTACCGAGCGTTTCGACACACATAATTGGCATTGAGTAAGCCAAACGCAGTCTGATAGTTCGCGTCGCTGAAGACAAGCCCTGTGCTTGATGAGCTGCTTGATACTTTTACCGAAGCTACCAAATAATCAATCAGCCCAATGAATCCGACCAAATTACTCAACTGGCTTTCATCTGTCAATCAATAAGGACTACGCATAGTACTCTGCCGTGAGTCGCTACAATGCCAAGTGGCGGAATGCATAACCGCATAAATATACTCGTTTACTAAGGCGGATCTTCCGATTCGCCTATACTTCTCATTAGATATGGGCACTTCACTCTACCGTTAGATCTGATTGTTTTGCAAGTCAACCGTCAATGGTTTCAGGCCGTTTTTTTTTAACTTTTTTTTTTAAATTTTTTTTTCCTTTATAAATCGCAGAAACATACAAACCATTGAGGAGAAATTTAATTGAATCTGCGTCGAGTATTTAGATTGTCTCGATTGTGTTGTTCGATCTTAATTCTTCCTTGGTTCTGCCGTCAGACCTAGTTATGCTCTGTTTTGAAATGATTCTTAAGTGAACTCAAGTCCAATCATTGCACAAAAATTCACCGATAGGTAAATTTCAGTGTTCTTTTGCAGTTTTCCATATAGTTAGATATCTAGTAAATATACATATATGCAGACATATAGTAAATTGAAGACTGAGTCGCCGGGAAGACAGAGTGCGACAGCGAAGCTTAGAGCGCGAATAGAAAACAATAAATTGTTGACAGCCCTATATGTTTATACGGCATATCACAGTAAACTATGTAGTCGTTTAGTACGATGGGTACGATTCGTATACCAACCCTGGTCAGGATTACTTCAGCAAAATAACAAACACAGTGTTATTTAAACAGCTGTTTCTCTCTGAAAGACAGCGAATGTAGTAGTCATCTTATTGACGATCTAACAACTGTACGAGGAGGCAAATGTAGATAAAAAACGTTACTTGTAGAAACCTGTACACACAGTCTGACGCGCTTTCAAAAGAGAAAACGTGTGACGACAGATCGTTGAACAATTTGGCATACTATTTGTTACGAGGATAGAACAGAAACATCATTTTAACCATATACTTAACTTATGAAGAAGCAGCAACCTGCGGGACTCTGTAACTACGACGAATTTTACCCGAAAACATATGCTTCAAGTGAACCACACGCTATACCGGGGGCCAACAAGTCTGTCTACACAAACTGTTCTGAGTAATTTCGACGGCATTAGGAAAAATACGAAAGAATACACAGTGGTGTGTCCTGTCGTATTTTTCCACTCACCAACGAACCACTCACATGCAGTCTTTGAGAAGTTTAAGTAATAACCAAAATGGCAAAGTAAGTATTAACCCACACTAGTAAGAAGCCGCTTACGTGCAATCGATGTTCTATCATTTTTCATGATTTATATCGTTTGACAAACCACCGAAGATCTGTGCTGAAGAAAAACCGTTTGCTTGTGATCGGTGGCCAAAAAATTTAAATTAACCACTTAACTTGGCAGGGCTAGCAATGTTTACACTCGCTAAAAACCTTCTGCAAGTGGCCAGTGTACAAGAAATGCTTTTCTATATAGGTTGAATATGCTTTGACAAGATTTAACGTGACTGTATGTATGCTTTGTGTTTAAAAGTTTCAGTTTTCTTCTTCTTCTTCTAGAAAAAGTATATAAGAATGGCGAAAAAAAACTTTATACCCAGCCGCAAAAAGTTTTAATCGCTTACTAAGACGTAAAGTAACTTAAACTGAAAGTAGGTTACCCAAACTGTAATCTAAAGCAATTCAGAAGCCAAATCATTAGATAATTTAGAGGTTCTATTTAGAGGTTACATTGAAAACGATTGGCCACTTTAGTCGGTTCTTCAATCTTTATTTTATACTAAATGATATGATGCACTTTTTCACGACATCAGCAATTCCTAATATTTTCTATGATCACAAACCTTGTTTGTGAAGACCGAGTGAGACTGTATTGCGTGGTTATTATTACGTTAAAATGATTGGCTAGATAGATCGATTATTATATTAGGCCGCGTCCGTAATATTGCTTATATGGCAATAAGATCTTCATTTATCATCTTGATCATGATAAAAGCGATGTTATTATATTTCTTAATGAAGATACATTTCTATGATGCTTGGTGTCACTGACGGCTAGGTTAAGCTTATTCGTTATAAGACAAATATTAGGTAGGTGTTCAAACGAAGCTCTGCTCACTGATGACGGCATTGAAGTGAACTGTATGACAAGTAACTAGGTTTATAAAGAGGCAATAGAATAAGCTTTTGTGATTATGTAACATTTCTAAGAATTCAAGTACGTTTGTTGTCTGGCAAACTTTTAACAATGCACCCTTCTGCAGTTGATGGAGATTCGGAGTGACTGCTTATAGTATTTCTCTATCTAGCACCAAATATCTGTTCGTCACTGCGCTATTCGCCGACATTAAGTCATTCCCTTGTGCAAGGTTTTGATATCGAAGATCGAAACATTATCAGAACTTGGACTGAGGACCATTGGGCTTAAAAATTTAATTTGCAATTACGATAGGTGTATCTTGGGTATTGGGAATTTCAACCAACTGGAACTTAAACAAGTGAGACTTCTCAACGGCCAGCATTGTTACAGATACGTTGTTACTTCATACGTTGTTTGCGGATAACAAGAACTCTTCAATGCCATTAGCGTTATCACATGTAATCTGCTACCAACGTCATATAGAAACGGTACTCTGGTATTTAACAAGCAAAAAAATGTATGCAGTTGTATCCGTTCATGATTTATTTCGAGCATCAAACATGCCAATACTCGTTACTAACCCGTTGTAGAAACTGTATCATTTATCCTACCCCAGGCCTACCCCTGCTTGGCTGTCGCATTTGACCATATAATGACAGAGAATAGTATTCAAATGATCTATTAATATTCGCCATGTTTGTTTTTGCCTTTAACACGACTTCCATTCAAGTATATACAAATAGACATCTAGGTTTTTTTGTAGACAATTAATGTTAGATGTTTCTTATTTGTAGAAATCACCTCTAAAAAGGTTGTGGCAAATTTTAACACACCCAGTGATCGTTTCATGTAGTAATATGCTCGAAATTTTCTTCACGTAGGCATTTGATAAGGCCTCGTTTAAGGCCTCACCTTTCCCAGCTGTCGCCATGAATGTCATCAAAACGTCACACATGAACCTACTTTTTAAGACCTGTGTCATTGTATCTAAAGCTACTGCCGACGCACACAGTAACCCAGCAGTGAGTGGAGTAATGCAGGCTGCAAACAGAGCGACCATAGCTGCCACTTTAAGAATCACTGACGTCGCTGGTAAAAGTGTTTTGGTAAGAAGATCTAGAAAATGACGCGCATTTTCATTTATTGTGTCCTGATCCTCGTCTATGGTGGTAACTAAATCTTCAAGTGGTTCAAATTTATCTGAGAAGTCAGAAAGGTATATTTTACCGTCTAAAAGGCCTTCGTATAATATATGGTCTACGATATATGTAATATTGTTGTTTCTTCTACTAGTAGATGAAGCGAACTTTGCGCACATGGAGACATAGTCAACATGACGTATCTGATTTTTAACCTGGTCGCTTACGCCGCCTGCGAGGTCAAGGGCTGCCGCCGAAAGGTGAAGCACATCCTCAATATTTTTACTATTCTTTATGATCAACTTCAGAGCATCGTCACTTCTACCGTTATTTATCAGACGGGCCATCTCGTGAAGCTGGTCATTTGCGTCCAGGCCTACTTCCGAATCGCTCTGGTACGTTTCATCAAGCCGATTACGTATTCTGATCATGGTATCTTTGAAAAAACTGGTCGCTTGACCCGATTCCGCTCCCCTACTTTCATCTGCAGATAGAAGTTCTGTATCGGCCAATGTTACTTCGCTGAAATCGTCGAAACAACTGTCCGTATTCTCTTCGTTTTTTCGATTCCGAGTAGAAACCAGTAGGTTCTCCATGTCACATCGAACACGATTTAAGTCTTCAACGAGACCCTGTAGGACATTAGAGCCGGCGGTGCCAACCGACTTTGTAATCGGAGGAACAACGTCTTCTAGTTTTTGACAAATCTCTGCTAGTTTTTTTTCGCTGACGTTTTTTAGAGCAAGCCAACGGGCTTCCATTTCGATTGCTATAGAGAATCAGCAAAGCTCAAATGCACACAAGGTAAAACAATCTAATTTTCAGAAGCACGCATACGCTGAGCTTACAAGAAGGCACACAACTTGTGTAGATGATAGCCGCACCACAAAACTCAAGCTTAGGGCTAGCATCAGTTCAGCAAAACAAGCCATTGCGGTACTCAGCTTTCCAGTGCGACCGCCTTTCGCTTGCATGTTAGCTTTCTGGCAAGATAATCGTCCTTCTATTTATGGAATAGGGTCTTGCGGCAGCAGGGACAGGACCATACTGTGGCCATTAGGTAATGGCCGTGATTGTCTTCTAGTAAGAAATGAGTGACTCAATCATCGTAAGAAATGGCATTCGGATCTATACATAAAGCAAATAATCGCAAACATACTATACGATTAAGGTTAGACCGATCCAGATGAGTCTCGTTTTATACGTATCAAACAGCAATACGTACCTCACGCTGATATATGTATTTTTTTTTTTCTTTTTTAAAACCTTATTTGTATGGTTGAGTAATCTCCAGATTTTGTGTCTCGGAATGACTCTTTGAATCAAAACAATTCTAATTTGAATCAACTTTTTGAAGTTTGCCCTATTTATTTCCAATATAAAAACCAAATATTTCAGGTAGATACTTCTTAAGGCTATCTAAAAGTCACTGCATTTGTACAGCCAATAGCGCAGGATCAAAATAACTGTTGGT
>NW_019215335.1:0-15911 GCF_002532875.2 Varroa jacobsoni | reverse complement strand
ACACACAACTACTTTTCAAAGAGAACTTTTACACCAAGGAACTCCTACGATTCGTCTCGTCCGCGTCTCATGACGCTTTCTCACGACGAAACCCTGCCAAACAGGTATATCTCAATTGCTATTAAAAGTGAAGGTACTCGTAAAGAAGCCGCGAGGTTTGAAGGCTGAATCGATTGAGAACATACAGGGAGCACCGCAAGGAAGGAAGGCTATAGAAAGTGATCGATTTTTAACAATTTTTAGATTTTCCAAAGGTTATGGACACATTTTACAAATCCAGAGGGGTAAAGAAGGCCGAATGAGGAGCATGATGGTGTACTACCTTAGGTGCTTCAATACACTTCACAATATACAGCCTGAAGAAGACTACGGATTTGAGAGCAAATATTACGGACAACTGTAGGAAAATCATGACTGTGCGAACTCAAATTCGGCCGACTTCTGCACATGTTTAAATGTTGTGGGACAGAAGAGAAATAAAGTAGCGGAAGAGGGTTTATTAACTCTCATGGGAAATAAGGTAGGCAAATAGAATACTGCAATCAGGGTAAGACATTGCGTCTACTTTTCGTATAGTGATTGATTGAAAGCAAGAAACGTTTTGTCTTGGGAGGTCACCGGGCGATTCGAGTAAGACTTTCTTTGAGATGGTTGAAAGCTTTAAAAAATTTGATGGTGTCTGTATGTTATAGTTCACGTATTATACTTTCAATTTAGTTTGTACTCTTCGGATTAGTTGTGGCTGTGTAAGAGCCCCACCTATCTTTACTTTACCTCGTTACCTAATTAGACGCACGCATAATTTACGCCTCGTATAAGCAAGCCCACAACGGAGGGAAAACTGTTTCGCTCTGACAGAAAAAAAATTTTAGGCAGTTGTTAACGTTTGACGTATGCGGCGTATTCAAGCAAGATGTAGTCGTTCGATCATGCTAATGACAAACTTCGTCCGAAACGGGCCTACCCGCGTAATTTTATAGGTTTTTTGAGCGATGGAAGGCAGAGCTATATGCATCAATTCGTCCTTCTCTATCAACAATACTCTTAATTTCGAATTGACTTCAAATTCTAACACCATCAAGTTCACGGAAAATTTGTAATATACACGGGTCAGAAATTCAGTGCGATTAGTGTGACTGAATTTTGTTGTTTGGCCAGATTTCAAAAAGGCGGTATTACATAGGGTAATTAACTATCTCTTTTTTGTATTTTGTCAAATTTAATTGCATGAAGCCACATTACCCTGGAAGTAATATAAATCATGGTCTCTAAGGGCTGCTGCATTTCAAGCATATATGCAACGGGACGCCGTCTATATTAATTTTACAGAGAAGTTGCAAGAACTAAATGGCTTCAGAGTAGAACTCTGAATATAAAGCATATATGGCTATATATGCAACTCGTGGATGCGCCAGTACCCATAATATCTAAAACTAAGCTTCACACGGCGCAGCACAGCTTCATCTGAGTTCACCTATTTGTTTATTCCTTTATTATATTTATTAAATCTATTGCAGATATATAGAACAAAACACTGCAAAAATATTATTAGACTTTCTACTTGTAAAATATTCGAAAAGGTACCTCTGTACACGTCGATGACCTAACCCTCGTAAATAAATCGCACAAGCCAAAGCCACGACTCCTTCCCTTAGTCAAAAGCTAATATGCAAGTTTAGAAAACTACGTATACAAAATCGACGGTATAACGAATCTTCCCAATTTCAGGTGGATGTAAGTACAATGCGTGATCCTAGACGTAAAATTGAATGCAACATATTGGTAAGAGCTCCAGGCCCGATTAATAGAAGACCAACAACGAATATAGCCTTCGTTAAGGAAGATCTAACGAGCAAAAGTCTGGCACGCGCGTAGCGTACGGTTGATTAAAGATACGTTGATTTGTTTAACTGTTGCGTGAAATCTGCTTCATCTCCGATATTGTCAATCAGCTGGGCCACAGTGTCCTTGTTGAGGTGTAGTCATTGTAAAAACAGGTTTCATCAAATACGTTAAATAGAGGATGTCCTCGTTCGGGCCTTCTGGACATTGCTAACTTAAAGCCATCGGACAACATACAAAGGCAGTAGCAGCATATGGACAACAAGTGGAGCTCTTCGGCTTATCAAACAACCGGAGTAGCTAATAGCGTAGCTTATTGCAGGGGAGAAAGATTCATTGCAATTCCGTTCTAAGCTCGATAAATGTTGTCAAAGTGAGGACGGCTCACACTCTAAGACGTTCACACTTAAAGATTTAATATTCTTGGTACAAGTTGATAAATTGTTTAGATTCTTAAAAGGGCCTATTATCCTAAATCTATCCTATTAGATGTACATTTAATTTTACCAGGGGTAGCAAATCTACCAATTTTGTTCAACTTGTCTAAAGTCTCGGGTCATGTCACGCGTAACGCCCTTTGTACGTACAGCTTTGATTGACGGTATTGTCAAACTATACCAGCGTTGTTCCATTAGTAAAAACCCACTGACCGGCAAGCATAAAAATGTAGTTTCTAAAAAAAAAATCTACAAAAGTTAATTTTTCTTAGTAATACGATTTATGTATGATCAGGCGTCATTAGGGCAAAGCTTATTTTGTGTTAGTCGTGTGTAGGGTTCGATTTTGCCCGTTAGACCTATTTCCGCCGAGAACACCGTCCACTAATTCTTAAATCCTCTCTTTTATGCGTTTCACTTAGAGTCGACCTGAAACTTCTTCTAGCAGCGCCGTGCATTGGCAGAAGGGAGTGACGTTCGCTACCTGATCAACTGCACCAGGCAAATTAGGTTCCTGGCACAAAGAGTTGAAGTCTCTACGCCTTGTCTGTGAACCTAACATGTTAGCCATATAGTAGGATTAGTAGTAATATTTACAATGGTATTATGCTACGTAAAATAAGAATACATTACGACATAGCTTTCGTCAACTCAATGGCAAACTAAATACCATTAGCAAGCAAACTTAACACCTGGTTCATAGCAGCGACAAAAATGGCTGACCATGGTACGCTCAATTAATTCAAGACTTTTCTCTAATTTATGAGAAGAGTTTGGCATATAAGAATAACTATACGGCTTTAAAAATCAATATTCAATTATATGCATAAGCACATGTGAGGCTCTAGGTAAGCGCATGCCTCTCATTAGGCTTTTCGCCTAAGTCCTTAAAGCCAAGCCCATCTAGAAACCTTAAAGTTGATGACTTTCTATTCGAACGCCTTGTAATTACGTTTTAGGTGGGCAACATGGCCGCTCCTTTGGGAATGATTAATATCTTTTGCTGTGGGCAAATAGATTTCTATGTGCGTGTGTTGATGTAGCACTATTTGACATCTTTTAGAAGCTTATACCCCGCACATGTCCTATTATAATATCAAGTTGTTTTGAACCTAATTACCCCTTAGCAGTCGTAACAAATCGTAAAAACTAACGACTGAACACAGCCTAGCTTGGGTAACGAGCACGTAGATGGATGTCGTACTGGAAGATGTCACGGACGTTTCTCTAAGACCTACCCATGGTTTTATTACTACTACATCTAATAAATCTTACCTACGACATGTTATAAAAACGATTTGGGGATGTTAATTGGAAGAGTGCGGAATTTCCTTGTACTAAATAAGGGAACTCAGCCGGCTCAAGTGAAGATTTCGCAGTGATGATAGCGGTTGATATAAAGCTATAAGGAACATAGATACAGCTACGGAGCCTTAGACTGCACTCAGGTGTTATAGAGTATTCCTATCTGTTTTTAGTTCACTCATTATCCGCATGTGTATTACGAAACAAATATGGCTACAAGATATCGGCCCCCGGAGCTTCATTTTCTGGCCGCCTTTATTTTTATTTGGTGGCTTTAAATTGCATTAACAGACTGGAAAGCTGCCTAATATGTTACTTGCTATCGAAATTTGTTTTTACCGGCATATTTTTTCTTGTTGTTACGTACAATCATTACAGTCTGTTTACATCTTAACGCTTGCCTGCACAGAATTTGATACTATAGACATTCGTAGGCGCGAAAAGTCATTATAAACAAGGAGCTAATGGTGGCCGCGCTAGCAGTCTTCCCGGATTGCGAACTTCATTAGTCGTTGAGCCGCGAATGATCGGTGGCCTCTTGGCATGTTCTTCTCCAAGATAAAAGTGAGTACATCGTGGAATAGCTTTTATAAAACGATGCGAACACAAAAGAATTTATGTGAGAAGGGGCTGCTGTCAGCTGTTACTATTACTTCTTCTTAAGCGGACAACCTGGAGCTACTGTTTTCTTTCGCCCACTCTTCCTTACGCTCAGACCACCTGGATCCGGTCCAGAAAAATTGCCTCCCCCCCCCCGCCTCTCTCTTTGTCTCTCCATTTCTCTGTATTTCTATTGCATGCTTCATGCTTACAAGTAATAACAGTCAAGCTTTCTCCAGAGATTCTCCATCTTCCACCTTTTCCTTTTACAGATCTAAGCTCTCGGAAGATCGGTCCTTCCTTCCTTCCGCTTAGTATAGGTCGACTTACCAGTCGCTGCATGTCGGCCCGGCGACGACTTTTAACAGTTCACCCATCAATTGAGTAGTCAGTTCGGCTTTTTCCTCGCTTTTCTTTTTCCTTTTTGCCAGACTTTACGTTGGTTGCACCTGCTGTGCGGCTGGGGCATGCCTGCCAAACGCTCATGTATCCACATGAGCGCGCGTTTCCATGCTAGAGGAGTGGCTCTATGTTCGACTGCTTCGTGTCTGTGTGTCTCTGCGACGAAACATATGGCTGACATTATTCTGCTTAGAATTCCAGCCCGAGCAACGGTTTCAACGAAGGAAAGAGCGTTCGACGTTTTTTGGGTTCCGTCTGTTATTACTACAAGCCTCTGCGGGAGTCTACCGCGTCCTGAAATCCTTCTCGCTCGCCTTCTTCTCTATCTTTTTGCTCGACCTTACAGTGTGACTCTGCGGCTGTCCGGGATAAGAACGATCAACTAACTTTTTCTTAAAAGAAGCTTCTTCTGAGAGGTTTATCGTTTGGCCGCTCCAAGAATTTCTCGCCGAACCGCTACTATATTCTCAGTTCCCGCCGTCTGCCCCTTCGCACTCCTCAGTCGCTCGTCTGGTTTTCTCCGTTTCATTTCTATGCGTAAACGAACAACCGACCGATGTGCACCTCATATAGTGTTGTCTAATTGATGCTCTGTGTGTTACTGAGAAGGCAATCAGTACCGTTACCGACGTGGACAGACACGAAATCGAGCTTGGCAAGCTGAAGGCGTCAAAAGTTCGCTTCCGTCCGTTCAAACCTATAATTAGCTAGCTAGAGCGGCCGATTAACCATGCGCTGAAGTAGGTTATCCTGCCAGAATCAACAGAGCACAAGGCTAATAATTTAATTATATTTCATTCTTCTCAACCCATTCCCGCTTTACAATCCAGAACAAATCGAGCGTCATAAAGCAAAAACGCTCCGAATATCTCCGGACCCATAGGTTTCAAGTGGGGCAATGCCACTTTCCGGTTGTATGTACGCGTTACATTTATAATTCGCTGCCGTTGCCGACAATGTAGCAACCGCTGCTGCTATTGTTGCTAGTGTCAGCATGAATGTCAGTGTCCATGTTGGAAAATCGAAAGTCCTCTGCAGCTGTCTGTTCGTTCAGCGTACACTTTCCCATTAGATGTACGTGAAAACGGGGGTTATTTTGTTTACGCCATTTCATCTGGTAGCATAACTATGGAACAGAGCCTATGGTGGCTGGGTTCGAATTCGGGCACAAACATAGTACGTTTCTGGTGGGAGCCAATCGATGCAGCACGTAAAATTCAAACCATCGAGAGTCTAAAAGAGTGAACGGTATTACAGGTGCTTGTAGCATACGGGTTAGCTTGAGGCAAGAATGGCAACGAGTGAAATTAACTCTTAGTCAAAAAAACAGCAACGTATACCAACCGAAAAAAAAAAATATAACGTACTGTTATTAAATTTCTAGCCACAATTCCATGGGCATTTTACAACGAAATTATTTAATTCCCTCCATATATATATATATATATATATATATATATATTCGAGGTAAAAGTGGCGAGGATCAAAGGATCATATTATGGGTAAGCTACGAGTGCTTCGAGTGAATCTACATAGAAAGATCAACGTAAGCACAGGGTTCAATAGGTGTAATTTAAGGTTGATCATGAGCGAAACACATCGTCCTAATCACCCAGAATGTTAAAATTACCTATGAATTCTTATGCACTCGTTTGTATTGCAGAATAACTTTGTATCAGCTTAACTATGTCACATAACCGATTATACCATTTTGTATGAGCGAGTAAAGAAAATATAATAGAAATGTTGCAAGTTTTACGCCCCGTATTTGAGCCACAAAAAATTCCCTCTAGGTATGTATGATATCCTTTATAGTAACTAAGTATGTATATATAAGTACGATATCCTTTAGTTGACATTTGAATATGCTGCCATACCTGCGTAGACCGCATTTGAAGGGTCATTTCTTCTGTTGAGTCGACTTATATTGTCTATTTACGTATCAATACATTGCCCAGAAACTGACGTTTTTGACTTTGTACGCCGACATGATTTTTGATGAAGACTCTTACAAAAGTCGGACAAGACAGCGATCTATATTTCCAAAAATTCCATTGCGTTTTGCCCCGTCCATGCAATCGATGGTTCTCGACGGCCTGAGCACGTACTGTATTTCTGTTATACCGATAACCGATCAAGCACTACGGTATTCGTCATGGTTCTTGTTTTCGCTAACAGGATCAAGAGGCTTTAGAAGCTCCAGAATGGCAGCTCCTTACCACATCTACGAAACGTTATACACGTTTGCTTAAACTGATGTCCCTGTGTTAGAGTTAGACTTGGGGTATATTTTTGTCTTTACGGGAACAGATTCGCGTGCGCTAATAATAGTACGCTGATAATGTCTCATTGTTTGACGTACTAGGAATCGTCAAATTATATAAGTTGGTATTATACTTTATAAAAATTCGAGCCATTCAAACGAAGTAGCGCTCACATTGTTGCTGGTCAGCCTGTCAACTTACGTTCAAATACGCTCGTAGTCAAATCTTAATAGGTGGGGCATTCTATGCTAGCTATTTGAATAATCGGAACATGAGCGCAGGCGCCAAGGTAATCACCTGCCGAATCAAAAAGACCTTTGCCATAATACGAAAAATATTTTGATCATCCTCGAGCTGTCGAAAAAAATTATATTCTGACTTTAAAATTATGTCCAGCATCGACCCGATGATATTGCTCATTTTTTTTTGCATTTGGTTATTACCAATGTTATTTCTGGAATAATGATTCCAGAACAACTTTTGCTAACAACTTTCCTGCCAGCCTTGAGCTTCAGGAAGTAAATCTCAGACAATAATCATTACTGTTTGGTTTTCGTCTCCAGTCTGCACAAAATACCTAAGCGATAATCAGCACTAACCCATTTTCATTATTCCTTTTCTGCATTATTAATGAGTGGTTTGCCGTTGTCCCTACAACTTCATTTGCCACCCGCTGCCATTTCGAAGCTTACCACTCCCGTAGGTTTTCGCATCTTCTTTGTCTTTGTCGTCAGCATTTCTACATCATTGTCAGGCTCTCCTGTCTATCCATCTATCTCTTCGTCGATTAGCAAACTTGAAACTGCCCCCTTCCTATGCATCATGCTAAATCGAGCGGTCTGCTTGGGGATCTACTTAGTATACTCATATAGTACACGAGATGTTATCCATCAATTTGTCCTGGGTTCGTATGCACACATAACGAGTCAATCAAAAAGGCGACGAGCAAACTGAGGATAACGGAAGATATGGCACACAACAGTAACTAGTACCTAGGAGTCAACGGTTCTCGGGAGGACATTTTGCCAGGTGAGGTTTATAGAATTAGGGTTTGTAACGACGAAGATCGCCTATGACCTCAATTGCATGGCAAGGTCACATCACCGATGTGAAACACTGCTTATCGGCTTATTTTTCTTCCCCTGCTACTGAAATTCGCAGTTTCTGTCTAGCCATGTCGTCATAGCAGCGGGGGTTCCGAAGGTCGAGAGATAAATCTTTTCCTTTAAGGTCACGGTTAAAATACAGACGGTCTAGTTCCCACAGGGAGGATAAAGAGACTGATTCTTCATTAGAAAGCGTCTCACATTAGAAAGCGACAAAAGAAGGTTGAAAGTATATGGGGGTTTGCAGGATCGGTGTTCATCAAGACTCCGACCTGCTGAGAAAATGACAAAGAGGACCCCATAAATAGGAAAAGGATTGAGGCGAGAAGAGCTAAGAACCGACAGTAAACCTAACACTCAACACTATCTAACTAGAACTAGACTAACAGAATCAAGGACAGCTGACGGAGCAGTCTCCCAAACGCCAGACGCAGCTTTCGTGGCATAGTCCGATATCAGCTTCTGCCGCGTAAAAGAGCATCGGCTGACTTCCGCTCCTTGAGGAAAATAGGAAAAGTCAAAGGAATGCAAGCTGGATGACATCGGCATCAATCCCTCCCGATCAGAATTGATATAGCCAGTAGAAGAGATACATAAAGTGCAACAAGATACGACAACATCCGATAAGGACAAACGAAACCAGATGGAACGCAACCAAATAGTTAGATATATGTCACACCGCAAAACGAATTTTCATTGACTTGGAATTGATTTTTATCCCTTCTAGGTTCTTCAAGGCTTTGCTCACGATTTTTGCGGCGGTTGTCTAAGAACTTTAACAAGCTTATATTAAAAAGCAGAGTTGAAAAATCATTCGTATAGAACGATTTACTAGATGTGAAAACGTTTATTTGTCGATTTTTGTTCACGCCATGTTAAGTAATTTTGCTGACGTTTTGCTCATATATAAAGCGCGTAGTAGTGGCAGACAACATTTCAACTTCAGGCAACGGAAGGGTATTCGTACCCGGATAAAACTCTCTATTTAAGATACTTGATTTTCTAGTTTATGATGTGTTTATTTCACACTGGACAAAACCACGTCTCCCCCTGGTTGTTTTATAGGGTTGTCGCCTGTTTGGATTCATCAAAGCTTGCCTAATATGCCCGAATATATTCTCTTACTGGTTAGTCGATTCTTTGAATAACTCAATCAGGCCAATTCTGATCAGGGAAACATATGACATTGTGCAGTAGCAGCAGCAGCAAGATATGCATCCACTTCACACGCAATATTGAAGCTCTAGTATATGGGCATATCTTTAGACCTTCGATGGCTATAACATTCCATTTACCGAATTTGCGCATGTCCCTACGAACTTATACAATTGGCGTAAATTTATGATTCACTTGACCGTAACGGAGCAAAAGTCTCGAAGTGACGTTCATCGCCTGTTTTCCGATCACCTTCCGATGAGGTACCCTCTCCGTTAAGGTTCCTCACGGAGGCGTGCACACAAAGCTGCGGTCGAAGACTACCTATAGAAACACTTCCGTGTAGCGATATGTAAAAATCCTCGACGAATGTCTCCTTTACCGAGAGGAACCCATGCTCGCCCGCTATGGAGCACTCTAAACAGACAAATTATTTTTTGCTTCATAGCGATTTCTACGACCGTTTAACTCGATCGAAAATGCGCTGACGACCAATATTTACTTGATTGCAAAACGATGTTTAAATATAATATTTCAATAGCCGCTTCGTCTAGGGTGTCTGTTCTTCTACAAAATGGTCGATTTGAATGTAGAAATTAACATATCTGAGCATCCTGCCAGCAGTGCAACGATTGAAGGTATGGCAAAAGAAAACTAAAATGGTTAAAAAAAATGCTAATTCAGCTATAGTTTTCTAGCATCGGACCCGCTGAACGTGATATTGGTGACTATCAATAGGCCGACCTGACCGACCCCGATGCGTCTTTTCCACGGCGTCATCCGCATAAAAAATTACTAAGAACCACAGAAATGATAAAGACTGCGCTTAAGGAAAACTCATTACGACCATTTCAGATCGTCTTTCGTTTGTGCTCTTTCTGATATTGAGTATGATCTTTAGGCTGATTTAAAGAGTCCACTGGAGAAAGGCGTTAACTATACACCTTTGACTATATATATATACATATATATATATACATATATATATATATATATGTTTACCGCTGCTAAATATACCGAGTTATGATGAACGGGAATTGTCGTAAGTTTGTATCCCATTTGTACTCTATCGAACATAATTAAATTGTGACGGTAAGTGACAACTGACTGGGTGAAACGGCAGGGTGATTTCGAATAACGAAGTTTTCGCTAGGGAAAATTATCCCTACGCTGCAAAATTTGTCTGAAGCTGGAGCTGTCGCCGTCACTAACTGTTATAATCAAATATCTTCCTGCGCTGCCGGAACCGTCATATCGCAAGCGATTTCAATGAAAATACGCTATGGCGATTCGAAGGGGTTTCTCGTTGCCGTCAAAGCTTCTGGCAAAACTGCCGACCTTAAACCATTTGAATAATAATGCAATATGCAAAAATATTCCGATTGCGGTTGGCAGCTTGCTATATATACGATGTCAACTGTCGCGGCAAACACAACAACAAAATAGCGAACGTGGTAGAGTTCTATGCTCAAACTGTAGTGGGTGACCGATTTTGAATAAATAACGGGCGATGGCAGTCGGTTCATGATCATTGGCAACATCATACTTCGAGTCCTTTCTTCTTATTGATATAAGCTGCTAGATGCCATGACTAATGTGGTCTTTTCTCGAAAAATTTCGAAGTTGTTCTTGAGTTTCAGCCTGTGGTTGCTGACAATTGTTCATAACTTCCTTGATAATACGAAAACGCAGACTGGACACATACATTCGCACGAAGGCAAAAATAAAGAGTTTTATCGTGTGGCTGCTTTACAGAAAGGGACCTATGAACGGATAAACGGTTTTGTGACAGAATATGTAGAATATATACATAATTGGGTTTAATATACATGCGCGATCTATGTATATTAAAATTTTTTTTCTAATAAAGGCAAATATGGGTAGATGTGTTCAATATCGACCTGCCTAACATCACAGGCAGGGTTAACAATAATCACTTCTTAATATGCGTCGTAAACCGCTGTATTGTGTGAAACTTCAGGTGACATGTCTAGTTAGTACTGGGTTAGGGTCAGAATAAATCGATATGATATCGCCCTACCCTTGATAAATCTCGGTCTTTAGTATAAAGCTCTGTGAAAGGTATTCTACAATCATGAAATGGCTTCCTTCTGGAGAAGAGGTGAGGTAGCAGAAGGAACGATAAAGAAGCCTCAGAGCGCTAACTCTGTATACACGAAGTTGCGTGCTCTGAAGCTAGCAATTCCTTCGCACTATTTTTTTGGTTCAATAAAATGTTTTTTTTTTACTATTATCCAACTTGCGGTAGATTATTATTATTCATTTCAAAGTTACTGTTGTGTAATGGCTGAGCCACGGATAGCTCGTGCACCGTGTTACCTTGTTTTCTGTCAGCACCACGTACTCGGCGAATTTTGCAAATCGTAATTATAATTATTAACCGACATTACCTATATGTACACATATGTCTCTAAGTGTGACCAAACTTGAATTTGAATATCTATAATAGAAAATATATAGCGATCAATTGCGCTGAGCTTATCGTATCGAGTATTAGTAATAACCCGGAGTTGATGCCTAGCTGGACTTCAATCTCGTCCTTTACTATTATATTTATATATTATATTGGCCGGTTTAAGCTGTCGTGTTTGTCTCTTTACGGCTTTACCTTGCGGTTGCCGGTGCTCGCCAAAGCAGATATTAAGAAGAAAGAACAGAAATCAGTAATTATCTAGGGCGTTATTCGCTTTAGTTCAGAAGATTATTATATTATTACTACGTACACAGGGACAGCAGCCATACGTCATACAGGCCGATAACTTTTGCGGTGTTCCTGGCATCTGAAAAACTACTCGAGCATAAAATAGGACAAGCCACATGATCGTGTCTGTTTAAATTTTTGATGTTGTGCACTCAATAGATAGTCAGTGGATCCTCAGATCGCCATACAGGGCCGATACGTTATATCCAGACAAAATAACGCATACGGCTGGTCATCATGCGTACAAGAGCGTCAGTTTCGAATTTGTTTATCGCTTTCATTAGCAAGAAGACAGCCATTATAGAAATCCTTTACATTTTTTCTCAATACGTATGTATGTAAGCATAGAGATCGAGAATGACCAGCGATCTAAGATAAATTTCATCGATGTGTGTAGAAACATTTTTTTTAGACACTATGTGCATATATGAACATTATTGGGTTGTTAACGTGGACCATATCTAAGCAATGCGTTCGAATAGAAATGTTCTTAGCAATTGCTTAGTTTATCTGGCAGTTGTTAACATATATTCGCCACCAACAATCACAAAATATTAAAGTATCGTCTATGTCCTGCAGTGTGTTTGCTAGACACCCTATATTTTTTTCTAGCTTGGTTCTAAATGAACTAGAAAAACAGTTCTTTTCACTCGTTGGGGCTAAATTGTTTGAATGTCCCGTTTTCCTGCGGGAGACGAATCAAGTCTGCCCTAGTCTCTCTTTACTTTTGGGAGGAGAACAAGTGCAGCATGATCTGTGTCGTCTCCCGACTCAACTGACCATGTGAAAAGGGGTATTTGTGTTGCACTGACGTTAGCAAAACCAAATAAACCTTTTTGAAATGCTACCGTTGTCATTTTTAGCATCTTAGAACCCCAAACATATCTTTCAAGGTAATTAATTATACGTTAACCATGAATCATCCAGAACCAGGAATATAAGCAGAGTTAGAAATACGAATGAAAATTAAGAGCACAAAGTATTTTCAGAGCAGAAAGTATACTCGAAACTTTCCCAGGAATAGCGAATTGTGTTTTCTAAATAATAGATATTGGTATCAGATTAACAACTGTATTTAATTAGGGCTATCGTTATTGTGGTAATCCTGTTTTGCACTAGAAAGTATATGAAAAGTTCCTCTACCCGTTGCTAAATAAAAACAAAGAATTTTTTTGTTGTTATTAGAGATCGTGGTCTCGAAGCTCAACCATAATTGTTCGAGTTAGCGTAGGGTTTGTATAGAGTGTTTGGCAGAGTTCCATATGTTCCAGGAAACCAGGTTCATTCGCAAAAGCTGGAGCGCTTAAGTTTTTTCGCAATACCTCTGCAGAAGATACTCAAGCGATGTAAGTGTAGCAATCAATCAACTTAGACGTGCTAATACAAATGATCACATTAAATCTCGCCAAGTATATGACGATGCTTCCTATAAACATTCGTACACCACCGAACTATATGTATGAAACATATGTATTACAGCCTTAGGTGCCATAACTTAAGAGACACTTGTTATAATTGTGCAAAAACAAGCTTCTATAATACACCATTTTTTAGAAATTTAACATTGAATATTTTACCTTTTTTTCTGCTAACTGCATACATAATATTGACATCGTATTTTTCGCTCTACATATTTCTTGTGTTTTAAGTAGCTAATAGCTAAGATATAATAATGGTAAAATATTAAAAAAAAAAAAAAAAAAAGGTTTTCTAATGCCAACCGAAATGCCCGTCATACATTTCTGAACCAACGTCCGTTAAAGCTTTTAGCCAATTTTTTTAGAATGATGTTAAAACGGGTCCCATCGAGCTGAATACTACAGTGATGAATATCGTTGAATACTAATGAAAATTATTCGTATATTAATTAAAATTAAGCAGCCATGCTTGGGGACGCCGATGGCGAAATGTATTTTTTTAATGCATTTCAGGCGCAGAAAAGTAGTAAGGCCCATCAATCATTCAAGGGTTCCAAAACCTACTTGACTGCTACTCGGACATTATTCGCATCCCCTAGCAAATAAGTGGTAAGAAAATTCCCCGTTTTATGATTTCTGACACGATAAGCTGCTCGTCGTGCATTAGTTTACATCTGTATTATAATAAATCATTGCTTTCCGCTACATATGTTTTTATCGATCAATCCTATATTTCACTATTAGTCTCGAGTAACACAAAAGGAAAAAGATGGCCAACAGCACGACAACAAGCTGGTTAACATCCAATTTTTATTACTATCCAATCAAATGCCTTTTTTTTTCCTCTTCTATATTGAAAACCTTACAATTTTGACACTTCCTTATTCTGCTCGACACACAACACAACATCACTTAATGACGAACTTTCTATAGAAGCAGTTACAAACTATATGACCACTCGTCGCATCCAACAAGCGACATATCTATCTCATTTGTCTGGGTTCCAGCGACCGTCTCGGTTGCTCAGCTCCGCGTGAATTTAGTCGGACCTCTCGGACCCACCAAGTCGGCTCGTCCCTTTGTCTATGTTTCTATTCATTTTGACGCTCCTCAGGAAGAATTAGCGCAACCCATGGGGTATGCCTATGGTGTCCAGTCTTTGCAGTTAAACAGCAAGCTCCTTGCTTTGCCCGTCGTTTCCGCTTCTCCATTCAATGAAATGCATTGCCGTAAGAGCTGCGCCATAATCAAGGCTGAAACGCGAAAAATTTTCGGCTTGGTTTTCGTTAATAACGACAAAGATGACATCGGAGGCTGCATCGGCTCCGTTTAGCTCGACTCGATCCAGTCGATGAACGTATTTACTTCCGATGCTGCGGCGACGGTGGCCCAAATAATTTCAAATTGCTGGGACGCTCATACTGCTGTCCTTGCTTTCTCCCTGCTTCTGTCGCGAGACGAGGCAGTAGATGATGGCCTTGTTTTAGGTCACTGGTTGATGGGACGCTACGCCAAAGTCCCAAGGAAATTAGTTCCGAAGAGACCCTGGGGACCTTTGGAACGTACGGACTCGCCCCCTGCCCTCATCGGGGTTTTTTGGGCCGTCGCTAAACATCGTCTACCCTTTGACTATATTGGTACTCTGAACTTCTCTCTGTCTTTTTACTCAGCCTCCCTCGTTTACCATGATCGACAACGGCGGTTGCCGGGGGCTGCACTATAGGAAAAACCTTTGCCGCGAATTCCCTCATTTGCTGTTATGGTTTTGCCTTGCTACACAGCTACAACCTGTCCGTTCGTCAGCACTGTGGACACCATTATCCGCATAGACGGAAGAATGATGTTGGATCGCTAAAAGCTCGGCCTGTGTTAGAAAACATCTAATGTTCCTGGTCTTTTCATCGATACCGCTATGCAAGCAATAGGGCCAATATTTTCGGCTCGTCCTGAATACATCATCGTCGCAAGCATCGCTTGATCACCCTCAACGGAAATGTATGAAGGCTTGCCATAGATCTAAACTGTCAATGTATTCCCAGAACGTCATCCAAGATTATATATATAAGTAGCCGGGCTGCTACGGAGTAAAAAAGGCAAAGCAAAAGCAGGAGATACACGCGTGGTCTAACACTAACTAGAAGCTGAGGGATTGTGCCTAGGACTCCCGCTTTTTCAATTTACCAACCGCTACTTCGCTTCACTGACGAAGGGTGACCTTCAGGCATTAGCTATGCTCCCAGTTCAGCTGACTAGATTAGGACGTTAGACTGTTTAACGACTCACAGTACTCTAAAGCCTATCTTAGCACACAGCTGACCTGGCTAGATGGTAGTGCTCGGCTGCCGGTGGTGGACATCCTGCTCGGCATAACACCACGGGCTGCTCAGGCCATCATCATTACATCGCACCACAAACCCTTGAGGTTTCATCATCCTGCATACGTTTGTTGTTTTATCTGTGTGTGTCTACGTAGAACGTCCGCCTGTTAACCCTCTTTCCATATAACGGTGATACCCTTTTCGTATAAAGATGCACAACGATGAGAAGGTCGACCTTAGGAGAGGACAAATGACGGAGAATAAGTTTTATGAGGTAAGATCACCTTACATGCTGAAGATTTTATTTATTTATCCTATGATGATGCACTTGATTCGCGGTAT
>NW_019215334.1:0-15924 GCF_002532875.2 Varroa jacobsoni | reverse complement strand
ATAAATCTACATAAATATAAATATGAACGTACACCAACCGGAAGACTCGTCGTCGCGATAGATCGTCGAAGGAGGCCATGCGAAAAGCCTGCGATTCGATATTACGACTGTTTTTATCCAGCTGTGTCGGTGTTTACATGACAGACCGGAGGATGCGCACATGTGCAAACAGCAAAGGTTGTTGGCGTTGTCAAGAGTCAGAATCAAGCGTTAGAGGGGTGGTGTTCCCTCGTGTTGAGCAATGTCGTCGGCTTAGCAAATCGATTAAGAACAGCGACAATGTTCAAGATAGAAGCACAGAGGATTCTGATGAAATGTAATGAAATTGGTTCGAAGAGAAAGCACGTGTTGTGTATATAGTTACCGTCGGGGGCGCTAACGTGACCCGTTAGATGTCTCGACTAGTTGCAATAACTTATTTAGGGGCGAGGAAGGTAGAAAAAAAATAGATTGTGTATGTATAAGGCAAATCCAGACGAGAGCATGAGCACAGATCTATTGAGAGTAAAAAGGAGCGATAAAGGGCTAGATGTTATTGATGTGCTGCTAAACAAACAGAGATTACGAATACAGAAAAATGTGTCGAGCCGGCGAAGCTATGGCGACAGCGAAACGAGTCGACAATACTAATTAGATGAGGAACAATAATAACATTTCTATAAAAACATATATTCCTTACAAGCGGTGAGCCATCACTGTATAAATTCTGATTATCTTTCCTGTTCAGGATATGTGACTCAGAGGTCTCTAAAGACTAGAAACGAACGAACTCAGTGATTTTATTCTATATTCTCTACCTACGAACTATAAACACAAACAAATCTCTTACTTGCGATCGTCTTCTACATTGCTAAAAAGATTTCGCAAGTATTTGAATATTTTTATCTGACACAGTCTAGTATTTAACTTGAATAAATGCTCTGATCCATAAATGAAATTGTTCTGTTATGAGTAGGATTTTGTCGTGTCTCACGAAACGCAAAAAGCTTCGCCGGTGTCCGACCGATCTCAACTGAAATAACTTGATCCGAATACTTCGGATCGAATCGACATTTTCCTTCATTTTTCTTTTCTCACCCTAAAGTGAATCCCTGCATTCTTAAATTTTCATCCTTTTCTTATAAAAACAAATGTTTGACCTGTTTGTAAATTCAAACGATAATTTGCAGCGGGCAATGCCGGACGAGCAGCGGCCGTTTAATCGCGCAGCGCACGTTTAATCCGTAATTAATAGCTCATATTTATATTTTTTAACGGGAGTCGAGGACAGATTGAAGGTGTATGAAGTCGATCAGAAAGGATCATCCGTAATACTGACAACGACGGACAGTCGCTACCAGAATCGCAAAGACTCGAAACAGACCAATAGATACACTTGAAACTGATGAAAAAGAAAAGTCTGAAATAAAAAGTGTTCAAAAAAAGCGCGAAGAAATGGCAGATTGAAGGAAAAACGAACGGGTCTGCAACGAGTAACAGCTCAATATCAGAATTTAAATACAAATTGAACACGATCCTGCCCGAATTGATGATTTCTCTGTATATAGTAGTTCGGCTTAGCCCGTAGTTCACCCTGTGCCCGTTCCATCCCGTCCCAATTCGCCGTTTTACAATTAGCTTTTCATTGTTATTGCGCTCCTTAATCTACCCTCGACTCATATATTTCGCCTGTTTTGTTGCCTCTCCAATGCGGTCTCCCCCGAAACTATTACGAAGTGGTGATGATTTACACGACAAAAAACAGACGATGTACAGGTCTGTTAAGGTGAAGCTGATCTACACATAGCGGAATATGAGGTCGCGCTTGGAAAGACTTGCTGATTGAGGTGTTAAGCTGAAGCCCCCCACAGTATGACGTGGTCCTGAGCCAGCGTTGACTCTCTGACCGCCTGGTTTGCTGTCATCTGTAGAAACACACTGAATGTATGTACATAGGACATAGCTAGTGATAGAAATATATAAATATTGATAATGCGAGAAAGAGAATGGAGGAAGTAAAGCCGAAGGTTGAAAGCCAGCGTTACGGGCCGTTATCCGTTTCTCTGTCGGGCGAAATATTGGTAGCCGACCCTTTGGCTCTGACCGTCAATGCTTAGTGGAAGCTCGGGTCAAACCAAATAGTCCCGCGTCAACAATGGTGTACTTTACTAGGGATCAGACATAGACGACGGGCAAAAACTGTCTGTCTTCAATAAACAAAAGAAGTGTGACTCTTCCGTCTCCGTGGTAAATAGAAAAAAGGTGGTGTTAACTGAAATAGGCCTATAGGCGCAGATGCTGTTGGACAGGACAGTTAAGAGGCAAATGGTAACTTGAAATTTTGGCTAATCATGAACAAAGGGTATTGGTGAAACAGATCAATTGGCCATATCAGTAATAAAATGATCTATTAACATAAACTGTGCTTATTCAGAGTTTCATATACCAGTCAAGGGAGCCGGAGCGGCACGAAGTACGAAAATTCATGACAAAGATTGTAAAGGTAATAAGTTAAATATGACGACGGCGAGGAAAAATTATCTGAGGACATAGAAAAAAAAAATGTATGACACGGTTGCACTGAGCTTTTTGTGTGTGAAGTCCAAGTAATAAGATGTAACAATGGTAATATTTACCGAATTACTATATAACAATATGAGTGAATAAATAATTTTAAAAGGCATTAGTAAGCTGTCTTTAATCAGCCATTCGTTGATGTGTGAGTTGTTACATAATTGCTTCTTTTTATGTTTTTGTGCTGTTTTTTTAGTGTATTTTTACTTCTTTTGCATGATCTCAAGAGGGTCAGTATTTCACTACTATTACTGCTTCTGATATAGTACTACTATCTAATCATTCTATCTTGAATTTGTTCAAAATCTTCATTATGACTAAAATACAACGAGTAACTTTTTGTGCTTTCGATACATATCTAGATTTAATGGCATATTATTTGTATTTCTCTTTGTTTTCACAAAATAGACAATGTTGCTGGAATAGGCTGATAGAAAAAAAAAAACGAACTATTTATGTCCTGCGTTGTCCATAGGGCATAACCTATTTGATGACAAGATAGTTTTTAATAAGGAGCTTATAGCGCGAATATATATATATATATATATATATACGAAGATATAGAGAGAAGTGCTCAAACGGCAAACTTAACGACAATTTTCAGAACAGTGGCTGACTTTTGCATCACAACGGATCAGAAACATTGAATTAGCGTCCTCAATGATGCGAGATCCTTCCGATCAGAGGTGTTATGATACAAGTCTTAGGTTGCTACGTGGTTAGCTAGAACAGCTAGAACTCACAATTCATGGCTCAGAAACACGTCAGCTGTGGTCTGCTCTTCAGTTGTTTTTTCTTTGAGTTTTCAGCAGACTCTCGACACTCTATATCCTATTTTCTTTTCCTTAAAGGGACATCCGCCATCCTCGATTTGATTGATTTAATTTGACTCTGAGTGAATCGCGGGAAAGGTAAAGCCGAAATAAACGTGTGCCCATCGTCAGCGACTTCAACCATTCTCATCGCGGGTTCGACCTCCATCTTAACCATTTCGTATGTACACGTATCCTTTGTAGCGACTCTCTGGTCTAGGAAACGAAAATCGTCCACTCAGCCAGTGGTCCTTCTTTCAGCGGCTGTTTCTTTCAGACCATGTAGCTAGGTCGGCAGGCATATGCACGACTGTATATATGTTTCAGTGTATCTGCGTCCGTTTGGTTGTCTTTTGGTGCGTTGGCCCGTCGAGCCTTCCGTCTGTTTCAGGGCCTCACGAGTTCCACAGCAGCGACAGCCGCCATCGCCTCAGCGGCGGTCTGATTGTAGGTTGTCACTCATTTCTCGGCGGCCGCCGCCGCCGTCGCCGAGCGTCGTGCGCACTATCCCCCGTATCCCCTTTTCTCCCGTTCGCTCGTATTCGTCGCTATATAGATTTTGCCTGTTTGTCTCTCGGGCTCCCTTGGATTATGGTAGCGTCTAGATCAAGCACATTGTCATCGTCAGTACCACTAAAGCTAAATCAATGTAGCTGCGAACCCCAAAGAATTGTGCATGCATAGAACCGTCAGCCACTCAGCCAGGCCGACAACCAATACGAGGGAATTTACGAAAGACCATGAAACCAAGCTAGCTCAGTGTTGCCCAGCTCCTCTCAACTTTAGACAGACGTGTGACTGCGAATGAAGAAGCGAACAATATTTCCCCACTCACTCCCCTCAACACAAACCGAAGTGAGTGTACGGAGCAGACGAGAGTCTTCCCTCCGCCTCGTACCTCGAACCCCCCTAGTTGCGGAATGGCCAGCCACAATTTGCTGTCACCATAGTTTGTACAACAGTTGTAACCGCTGACACATGCTGCTACAACATTGTATTTATGTGTTAGAAGTTCTGCTAGTACCGCTGCTATTGTTACGCTCAAGAAGTTCCTAAAGTTTTTCATATTTAACTAGCCCAACGCTATGGGGTGTGTCACTATTTACAAATACTGTGTGTGGGGAGAATACGTGTTGAAGTAAAGAAACACATTGACCGATTGACACTCACACATAAACATATGGAAATACACAACGAGTTACATTTTGATCAGACTAAAACAGAGACGAGTGAAAACGAGACAGTCGAAGACGCCCAGGGTAACAGTGGATTATGCTTGCTTTCGCATAAACCTAGCCTCTCGTACGGGCTCAACTGTCATCGGTGCTATGGACAAATACAACTGGCAGCAAAGCGTGGCGTCCAGGAGCGTATAAGTACTCGAGTCCTGCTGCGCCGCGCAAATATGTATCTCTCTATATTATGCGGCGTCACAGCGAACGGGCGGAGAGTTGGTAAGAATTGATAGGTCCACTCGAGCGTATCCTTTCAATGGGATACGGCGCTGTATGAAACAGTAGAAACGATCAGCCATCGTGTATATACAAATGAAACTGACTGTGAACGATCGAATGTTTGCCATCACGGAAATGCTTGCCGATAAGCTGTACATGATCCGATCTGAAATGAAATTCAACTGCTATATCTGTAACACGTGATTATGCAATCGAAGTTTTCCCTAATTACATTTGAACGCTGGTCCTAATAGGACATAGGTCGACTGTGAAACATAAGCATAGATCCAATAGCATCAAATTTCTCAATTACCATAGTGAAATGAATAGGACCGCGTCGGCATTTGTGGACTTCTTCGGAGAATCTTCACAACCCGTTATGCGCAATAGAACAGCTTTGATCTTCATCATTGCAGTCTGCCGTCGGTTATACCGCAAACGGTTTGCGTTTAGGCCTTGTACTTTTTAAACATGACATGGTCCTTGTCACAGTTCAGGACATTACAGCTCTAATTCAGCATTCTGGAAACGTATCCAAAAACTATATTTATGAATTGAAATATAATGGAGTACTGCGTCGAGTAAATCGACGAAGGCAGTGTCTATAGACAAACAGAAGACTTGACGCCTGATCGTCTCCATCTTAGGGCAAATCGTTTTCCCGGTGCATTCTTCGTACGACATGGTCGAACATATGAACATATTTATTTAGTATCTACTGAGCTTTAACATTGCTTATGGCTGGAGTCTACCGAAAAGGTTACAGCAGTTCAATGCGGACTGTCGCCAGTTAGAGTTCTGACATGTTTGCGAGCTGTTAATCCCTCGATATGGCCTCTCTTTTCAGGACTGTCCTCAGTATCAATCCGGAGCGGCGAGCATAGCACAATAGAAATAGGCGATGACAAAATAACCACTAGATGCTTGTTTCTTTCGTATCACGTGGCTGGACGGCCAAACTACTGCGAGTAATAATAATGCGTATTTTATGGCCTATTTTCAACATATGACGCCATTATATGTCATAACTTCACTTCAATAACATTTTTAATAACATACACATATTTACAAAACGAAAATATTTTTCCCGCAAATATTCGTGGATCGCAATAATATCCCAAACATAATAACGAAATATAGAAAATTCATAAACATAGCTAAAAATAGATTAATTTTAATAATTCCTAAAGTAATAGATATTTAATCAAGGTTTATGGGTATATACTTATAATCATCTTCACACGAATAATCACAATATACGAGCTATAGCATCATAATATATATTCGAATGCGAACGAAGATATGGTCTTTTTTTGCTTATATATATGCTCGTGTCAACCAATTTTTAGAGGGGTTCTCCACATTTTTGATAGTACTTTCGTATGCCTGGCTAAAGTTGAGTTATCCTAAAACTTCTCCGGGAAAAATTTGAACCGGTACGCTACAAGGTAGCGACAGCCCGATAAAGTAATAGGTATGCTATCTATTAAAACGGCGTTGATAAGTATAATACGCTTTCATTTAGGTTTAAAATAAATATTATGTTGACGTAAATTTTCGGTCCTGCACACCACCGACGGACTGGACCTCACTTAAAAATGTTTAAGCAAAACATTATGAATGACGCTATAACAAAAGCGTTGGGATTTATTTACACGTACTATAAGTTTAATGGCCAGCATTAACAATAAGTTTATCTATTCCCTAGAGCTCCAAATGACGCTGAAAATTTCGCCTGTACCGGTAACTTTAACACGACAAACATTTACCTACGCGGAGTTAATTTGAATGCACGTAAGAAACTATTTCCCCGCTCAAAATAGGCTAAATTAGCTAAGCTTTGACCCTCGGAAAATGACGCCAAAGTCAGCAAACAATAAGCAAGAAAACCTCCTCCCCCACCTCCGGTTTTTTAACTAGTTGGCTCAGGCATATTTTCTCTCTAAATATCAAACTGGGTCATTTAGAAGAGCCTTATTTTTCTTAAACTTAGTTTAAGAGGATAATCTTTAATGCCTGAAATAAATTTGGTTCTTATTATACCTCTCATTAAAACTCACTGGTTTTTGCATCGAATCTCATTTTTATACTAATTTTTTATATACAATATTAATTATTAGTTGTAACAGCTGACGGATGCAACGGGGAAGTGTTTATAAAAGTAGGGTAGATTGGTAAGAGGTGGGAAATCCGCATGGGCAATCTGAAACAGAGCATTAATTAACACTAATAATGTTTTCCAGCAATATTCCTTCAGGCTATATTGAAAAGCCGGCCTAATCGTCAGAAATTGTCATTTTACATTGTCAGGGTATAGCATTCGACCTTAAAGGGGGAATTTTTAGCCTCTATAATTAGTGTACTGCCATTACGTTGACGAATTCAGCTAAGCTTTGATACGGTAAATCTTTCCTCGAGTATTGTTAAGAAAATATTATAGATCAAGCGTTATTTGTTAAGAAGATATTCTTAATATGAATAGCGTCTTCTAAGGGAGCAGTTGCCGTTTCAGCGAACGAAATGATTCATAATAATGAGTAGTATGGGAAGGCAGTCGAACTAGCTTAGGACGGACACGTACTCTGTTGCTTAGTTATACAAGGAGTATTAAAAAAAATAAGGCACATTTGGCGTCTGATATTGGCAGAGGCTGGCGGAGCACCGAAACTAGCGTGCCGGCACTTGCGAAGCGTCTGCTTCTTTATGTTCAAGATCTAAAACAGAATATTGGTCAGTGTCCATACGTGTACTTATGTTTTTATAGATTAGCGAATATACCTTTTAGAACTAACAATCCATCAGTCATAACGTGCAGCCAGCAAAGATGATTTCAACTTCCAGGCAGATCGTAACTAATACTCAGGTCTACGGCACGCTCCGCTTGGCAATATTCCCTAGCTGAACAGTGCACGTAAGTTCTTCTGTGAAGACCGCAAATTTAAAGTAACTTCAAGCGAACTTCATATCGAGTTACCGGTCACTTAACCAAATATTACATGAGATTGCGGCAAAACTTGTTTGTAACTTAAAATTTTTTCCAGTTGTATTGAGTAGTTAAATACGATGCTAGTGATGGTAATGATAATAATAACAATGACAATACAAGTAATGATCGTAACTTGGAAGTAATTTTGTGGTAAGGAAAGGCTTAGCCGCATGGAAAAAACGTGCTTGTTCGAGCGATTCGCTACAAAATGCCATAAATCGTCTAAAGCCTTTACGTCGCTTCCTACTCTAATAGAGAGTCACAACATATCAATGTTTCCCTACGTTTTTTACTACTATTTTTTACTCTATGATAATTATTGTGACAGTCACGGTTCCTCCCAGGTGCTTTGTCAAACCGTTGAAGCGACACGACGCGATATCAAACGACAATACTTCTAGTAAATCAACAGCCTCTCATATAAACGAGTACTAGATGGCGCTGCAGATGTCATTTGGACAACAGAGCATTATCCTTTTATCCAAATCGCTCCGCGGTGGTTAATTTATAAATTTTAGCTATATGCATATATATTTGCCTATGCACGTTTCTAAGTTAATCCGAGTTTCATGGACGAGTTAACAGATGTCTACCGTGGATATTTAACTACGAATCTGTAAAAGCGGAATCTGAGGAAGTGGAAAATATATATGTTAATCAATTTGTCTTCGTTGATCTTTGTTTTACGCTTATCGTTATTACGTAGCCATTCAGTGTCTTGCAGCGATTTCAGACGTTCAAACACATTGAGAAAGATGAATATTCGTTATTTTAAAAACGTCGTTCGAAGCTCTGTCACTATACAAATAGATTCTGTTTAGCAGAAGGCATATTTTTTATTACTATTAACATATACTATGTCACGTAACTGGAATTTCACAAAAACTAAGTGAAGATGTACGAATGTCGACCCCTTCGAGCAAACGAATTTTTTTTTACTTGAATCTATCCGCTTATTTAGCCAGACGGTCAAATGTATGGTGGTTACAACAAGAACTAGCGTTCACGTTCTGCAATACCGATTCCTAAAAACGGCGTGTATTTATCGAGGCATCACATGACGATGTGGGCGGTTTATAATACCATAAATCACAGCATAAGACTGTCCTGCAGACAAACAGGATTATAGATGGTTCCTTAATCGTTCTAGTTGTTTCACATCAAATGGAAAAAACTTCCACAACTAACTTGCCCTATATATACGTGTGTGTATAAGAAGAACTTTATATATCATGCTATCAATTTCATGACACGATGACCAAATGATCGTGTGGTCTAACACGTTCACATATCGATGACCGATGCAGTCCAGAGAGATGCAAACAAAACTAGCCTACTAAAAAGCTGGTCACGCATTTTGCAGCCACCACATCCTATGTGGAATACCGTGTTCTCATTGTTCCAGACGTTATCTATTTGAGATGGAATATTTTCGCTGACCAGTCTCTTTAGAACAGATGAATGCCCACTTAGCACGAAACACATGTGTTTCTCTGCTTCTAGCAGTAACCAGCCTATTTACTATATACTAACATAAAGGGATCCAGCGTGTAGCTTTGCGGAGAAAATTTACTTACTTTATCGCTTTCTTTCCCAGTTCCCCTGGGTTCGCCACCTTCCACCTTTCCCGTCTTAGGTACTACGATCCCTTTCCCATCTTTTTCGTTGTTGTTCTATGTCCTGGCTATGCAAACTGTCGCGACTGCCACAGCTAAATGCAATTAGACAAGGTGCACCATCCTGCTTACCGTTGCGCGCTTGGCGCATTTGGTCCAGGACGGCTCCTGAAAGCCCGGTCCGCGACACGGCCTAGCCGCTTATATATACACAATCAAGAAGCATTTGTCGAGTGCCGTTACTACTATGGCCAGTAAAAACGCTAGCATGATCTGAGCACAGTAAGAGGCACAAAAGCAGCTTTATCCATTTGAAATCACTTCGGCCATCGGGCTTGCTGCTCAAGCCGATGACGCCGTCACCTCGTTTGTGTAGAGTACGGTCTGTGGTTTTGTTGGCCTGCTCTGCGTGAGGATTTTCATCAGGATTCAATTTGATGCGAAATCAGCACCGCGCAACGTTATGCAGCCGCGACAGTGGAAGTCGTACCTGTAGAGACGTGACGTCGGCGAGCTACCGTAGCCCTTCTCCGAGTTCTCGTTCCGTCACTCTGTAAGACGTCAAGAGGAAGTGCAGCCAATAGAGCCTGCAGTAGCAAAGGGCTCGTTCTATATGGCTTGTTTTCGTAGCGTCGCTAACGTCGTTGTGCTCTGATCTGTAAACGCGCCGCGGTAGAGGCAGAAATGAAGAAAGATTGAATTATATTTGTTTATCGGCGCACGCACACATATACAGGTGGATATGTGCAGACAAAAACACACAGGCAAATCGGCGAATACACAAGAGTAGAGGAGGCCGCACATTGCCTTTTACTATAAGCTAACGTTATGACGAGGATCTTACTGCTATCCGACTTTGCCGCTCGCACTTAGTTATTTGATGACATTTGTGGACGGACGGACGGCAAACAACGCGTTCGATGCGAAACAGCCGACCAGCTCTGTCGAGATGCTAGACATAAACACGCACAGACTCACTTACTATTATTACTGTTACTATTATAAAAGCAATGGTAATGTCGCGCGTGTGAACTAACAGAACTGCGATAAACGAAAGGTCCCTGGGAGATTCTATCCATGAAATGAGTGGCAGACGACGCTTCGGAAGTAGAGAGGCTGTCCAGCAACTGTGCATCTGGCATCGTACTTTTAGCGTATTTGTCTATACAGGACGGAATTGTATGGATTGAAATTTAACCGTGGTATGTTAATCTTTCCAGCCAGGATCATGAACATAGACGGCAATCTGGTACGAGTAGATGCCTGAAAATTGTTCATTGGAAAAGCCATAGCAAAGATATATTTATTTCTAATTGATGCGAAGAAGGATTGGCTATAGCATCCATTACATACTCAACGGGGACTGACTATTGAAACTGGCCGTAAAAACAACTTCCTAGATAGGTTAGTTATTAGACATATGTCGGATTTGTTAATGGGTTTTGTTCGTTAGTTTACGCGAACCGTTTCACGTTGAACTGGAAAACTCGTCTGCTAAGCCGATTCTTACTAGCAAAAAAAATAACTTTTTATTGCTGATAACAAAATAGTTCTGTATTTATGGCGTAAAACTTGATTTCTTATTTGTGAAGCACTTCACGTTTACCTTGAAATATCGCTGAAAGGCTCTCCATGACTATATGCAAGCTCTATTCTAGGCGCAGATTGTTGCATGAAGCACAGATCTGAATAGCTTGATCTAAGCATACATTGTTATGGCAGAAATCGAGACTTACATGCCGACCTTCATTAGGCCATGCACGTCGTTATGGACGTTAAAATCGATTACGACATTATGCCTCTACAGCGAACCTCTTCGCTTAAGGAACCGGAAAGTGCGGGTCCCTTAAACCAGATCTGAAAGCCAGTCTGAATAAACACTTTCGCAATACCGATGCCAATGATCTGTCGAGTTAAGATGTAATATCATCTATTATTCGAAGGTTATCATATTCCTGTATGCAGGGTGGAAGGAAATAAATTTTTAATAAAAAAAGCAAAATAATGAAAATGAATTACAGATTATAGACCGTCCGGTGACGTTATTTTGTGCTAGTGATGACATACGAATGCTTCTGGTACTTACTTTTAGTCCCTGACTAAATGAGCTCAGAAACCTGTTGGGATGGAAAATATATCATACATAGATAAAACGATGAACGAGTAGTTTTATGATCTATTACAAATTAATTACGATTGATTTATAAGCGAAGTTGCCAGAACATGCAGCAACCGTAGCTGTGTACGGAGTCCCTGTTTTTATCGTTCGTTTAAATATTCCACGCATATTTGTTCGCCATTTGGCCCTTAGGCAAAGGCGCGCCAAACCGTCCCCATTGGACTCGACAATGTGCCTGACGTTCGCCCGGGGCTATTGCCTGTTTATCAGCCCATGTAATTCGTTGGCCTACAAGCTAGCGGTACAGTCCCAGCATTGACAGCAAGAACAACGCTAGCAACAGGCGTCAAGCGGGAAATCTACCAGGCACCAAAAGCATAACACTTGAACAAACTTAAGTTAAAGTTGAACGCCCAGCGGCAACAGGAGCCCTTATCACTTGACAACTTCGGTGTAGTTGACAAAATTTGCCCATTCATCAATGCTATGCGATTTAGGTTTTTTTTTTACCGTATTTGCCCAGTATCGCAACTGTAGCATCTAGATCTAGGGTATCACAGGCAGATACACCCGAATAGGTGTGAGCTCGTGCTCTGCGTACTTGGCTACTCCAGTGCAAATCAATTCTGGACGAAATTAGCGTTTGGAAACACGGAAGATCACATAGTGGGGGGTTCGCCTTGGTAATTTGGCTAGCTTTGTGTACTATAACATGACACAATGCATTATAGAGTAATTAAGAAACATGGCGTTCTCTAGCCGATTAAAAAGGCGCACTGCTGTAGATAACAACTCTAGAAGACATTTGTTAAGCGCATAGCACATTCCCGATAGAGAGATCATTATCGTGAAAGGCGTTTTATTCCTATTCAGCAAACTTTTCTACCTCACGATTGAGAGCAATGACCGTATAGAAACACGAAGATTCAGTTAACGAAGTGCAAAAGTAGAGTCCTTTGCTACACGGTAGCGAACATAGACACGTGAAGCATGTGTTAAATCCTCGAAAACTTTAACGCTTAACTATTCTATAAGCTCAAAATGAGAGCTGTAAGGTTAAGCTATAGCATTCACTCTAGCCTTCAATCTGAAAGAAGCTTCACTATGCGATCTATTCTAATGCAAACGACCTTTCTACACATCTTCATCAAACATAGAAGCAAATCAATAAGTTGCTCAATTTCATAACGTAATCGATTTAACGACAACTCGATGAAAATTCATAGTGTCAACTTTGTTGCAGCCTGGCGACATGAACGACACGTCGACGAGCCGGATGAACATAAGGCCCTTTAGTGCTTAGTTTAGAGTGTAAAATGGCCTGGAAAAAGTCACAAAAAAATAATAATTTCTAACCGTTTTCACTCTATGTACGCATAAGGGCTGGCAGAGTTGTTGGCAAACAGAGTACCGAGCAGCGCCCGATAGAATGCGAAAATTTAGTTACATCTCTCGTGGGGTGTTTGCCTCATGAGGTGAGGGATCCCACACGACGGATGTGACGTTCTCGCGCCCACTGTCAGCTGCCGGTTCGCGTTCCCCACCGACGCTGCCTTTTAGTGGACCACATCGCGACAACAGGGTTGCAAAGATCGTTGACGCGGAAGTAACTCTGATATATTGGAGTGACGTTCTGACACGGTTTTACCTCCGGCTCGTTCGGCTCGACAAGTCGCCGAGTCCCGACCTCACGGCCGTCACCAGCTTATAACAACAGTGCGATGATAGCGTCGTCCGCTACTATGCGTGGCAAATAAACGCAAAATAAACAACAACCACTGTTAGGTAGAGTAGTTGGCAAGCAAGGCTGCTCTTTATTAGGTTGTCAATGAGGCGGGGTAAGGCGAAATTCCAATGGAAGCATTTGCCTTAGTCAAATGTCGACTCGAATTGGGTCCGATGCTGATCATGGTACGAAGTCTGCCACCGAGCCGTCGGTAACACGATTTCCCCTGCTGCTATTGCTGGTGCTGTCGCGAGACGCACGAAGGGAGAACGGGCTGGGGGGTTTAGAAAGGCATGAAAAGAAACAGCCCGCGCAACACCAAATGCTATTACTGAGATAGATGGATGCATAGAGCGTGGCGAACCCAACTTGGTAAAGAAATTAAGTTACAATCGTTGGTACTCGGTGCAAACACCAGTTCTGAGGTGGGAAAGTGCGTTGAATTCGCGCAAGGGTAAATTTTTTCGCACTCAGCACAAATAACAGAGAGCAAGTACATCTTGCTGGAAATATGAAGAGAGAGGAGAAGAAGAAGAACTGTGAAGCATAAGAAAGAAGTACCATTGGCGATTAGGGGAATAGGAACATATTTTCGAAAAAGAAAGACCAACAAACACAGGGTTTGTTTGTAGTATTTCAGTAAGATAAGTTGAGAGCATCAATAACTTTTGTTAGGTATCGTAGAAAGTTTTTTAACGCACGTAAAATTCGAAATTTTTTTGGTCACATTATCAAGCATCTGGTCATATAAAAATTGTTTTCAATCGACTGAGATAAAAGTTAGAGATAGTTTATTTATTAATTGGATGTTTTTCGTCGTAATCGGCACTTTAGGTTTTTCCGCCCATAAATTACGGTGCTGTCCAAAGAAAATTACTGCTATTCGCTACCAGACTGGTAAAGCGTCCAAATAATTTCGTTTCCCGTGAATTTGCAGCGAAAATCCTATAAAAGCCTCCCCCCCCCCCTCCCAGACATTATATCCCTTTCTGTAACAAAAGTTCAATATGTATAAAAAATATTCAAGGTATTTCACAGACTTTTCCCTTGTCTGCTGCTACCAAACGAACCACGACTATACCATATAATCCCAGCTTCGCTATCATGGATCAAGAGTTCGGGTCAAACTGGTCAAAGTGGAGCAATAAGCACTATAAGCAATAAAAAGTAAAACTCATTTGCAATTCCTTTGAAGACACTGCTGTTGTCCGCGAGTAGAAACGTGGCAAGCTTTCCTCCAGCTCCTTTGGTCGACTTGCGGAGGCGCCCTTGTGCCCCATTGGATCCCTGCCCCTACCTAGGAGAAGAAGCAAGGAAGAGAATGCCGCCGCCGTCGCGTCGTCTGCAGCGTAGCAACGCCTGCCCCAGTCATCGAATGGCGCTTTCCTTTGGGGCATGCGCTATTCCTTTTCCAACAAGGGCACCGCGTGGGTGGCGGTACCAATGGTGCTGCTGCTGGGGGATGCGAAGGAGACAATCGTTTGGCGGCGGAACTGGGTGATATGAAGTTCGACACAGTTGAGGACTCATCACACAACCTCGACTAAGAGAGACTCAAGCGGAAAACAATAAACGAACGAATGAAGGAAGCAAAACTCTCTCATCTGGAATAAATAAGCTTCTAGCCCGCCGATTTATATATATACATATATATATATATATATATATATATATATATATATATATATATATATAAGTATGTGTATATGTACAGTGAGGGTGAGTATTATGGGACGAAATTGGAGGCAGGTTGTCGAGTGAAGATCAACGAAAGGGAAGAGACGCACACGAGCATCACTGAAGTTCAAAGAATTTTGTTGCATCATCCTTGAGATCGGTTCGCGCTTGTCAGAGAAAATGGAAAGAGCCGAGCATTCAACGACCATCGATAACGACTCACATGGAGATAGATGGGCTAGCATATAGTTTTATACGATTTAAAGTATACACCAAATATTGGATCGGATGCTTTGTGTGTAGGGGAAGTTATTCAAATGCTTTCTGATGGAGCTAAATTGTTCACGGATTGTTCAAAATACTGCGTTACTTATAGGAAGCTACTGGTCGAAAATAGAGAGCCAGATTATATAGTTAGTTCTCGCTGAAATCGAAATGTCTCAACTGGTATTAAGATGACAAGCCAGCTTTGCCTAACTCACTGAACTAGTTTACAGTAGATGTACAGATTCACACGACATCAACGCAGCTGATCAATGGAATATCTACATGATTTAATGATCATTTAAAAGGGGAGCCGGCGTCTATTGGAAATGAGGGGAACCTCTTAGCACCAAACAAGCAGACAGATGTCTACGGCAGAATACATGCGAGTCCTTTCTGTTCTCTGTCTTTACCCAGTCATTGTATATCTCATTAGGCCCTATAACTACCTCACTTAATCATTTCAGTAGTTTTAGTCACTTCAGAAGCTCTAATAACTGAGATAACTCGACCATTAAAAGGGAGCAATAGCGCAGCGATCTCAGCTTCCATCAGGCCGTCTCATTGTTGGTTGGCCTCCTCGTCCACCAACTACTTGTGGGATGCACCAAATGTTGCCCACTGTACATTAACAAACTTTGCGCACAAACCCCGTTCCCATCTTCCCCATACATAGATCTAACCTCGGTGCCATCTTGACCCTTTCGGCTATCTGAA
>NW_019215333.1:0-15971 GCF_002532875.2 Varroa jacobsoni | reverse complement strand
TGTTTGTCTAAAAACGTGAAAAACATGTCTAAGGATGGCCATTGCTGAACTTGATGGAGATAAAAATACTTCCTGCATTTGGATATGTAATAGACAATAGAATTTATATCTAATTTAACTGATCGGGTATAGAGATAAATCCACTATTTATATTTTAACGCTTACTGATGATAAAACAGTTAAATAAAAATTCTTCACGCTTATTTTTGGTCCTACAGTCTAATTGAGCTACCGGACAGCACACGGTACTTCTTAGTCCGACATTTGGGTGGTGCTTCCTGTCAAGAGGACTGAAATGCTTTTTGCTGATAGCGAACTAAACTCGAACAATAGTAAGCCAGCTATCAACAAGAGGCAATGAATCCGTGTTTTAGGAACTTAGAAGTCGGCCTGACCCCCCTGTCGACCCACCGTGTCCGCCCTCGTCGCCAGCCACCACTGGCACTACCGCATAGGACGGCAACAACGCAATAACATCACCGAACGAACAGCAAAACGTCACCACTACCTCAGCAAATTCCTAACATTTTGACATGAAAACCACTAAGTTTGCCTCGCATTCGACTAGAACCGCTACGGGGAAACGGCGCCGCAGATGCAGACGCAACAGCCTGAGCCTCCGCTCCCTAAACCCGCTTACCCCTGGCCTGCCGCACCCACATTGTCATAGATGGCCCCTCTCAGAGTAGCTGTGCAGCACGCTACGTTCGTATGTCTGCTTTAGTGGGCTGAGACAGCTGGGGTTAGATAACCGCGTTCGTGTAACTCGCATTCGACTGGCGTTCCGCAAACAAGCTATTGCAACTGCGGCTGTTAAGGCCTAAGAGTCTCGTACAGGGCAGCGTCTGCTGTGTGAACGAGTCGAGTTGTGAAGATGGTAACAAGATAGAAAGAATGAAAAAGCTAGACGAAGAAGAGCGCCGTAAGCTCAGAGGAGTGCAGAAGCTCGCTTTCGAGGAATGTCTGCCGAGGGCCCGTTACACTCTGCTGTGTTGCTGGGGTAGGGGGTGGTCGAAGGGAACTGGCGTTAGAGCAGGAGGGCGATAGTGAAAGAGAAAAATAGGGAACAGCTAAAACAGAGAAAAAGCGCCGTTCTGCAAAATAACGAGACAATGTCGCCAACGACCACGGCGGTTTTACCCCTATAAACTGTTCCATGACTACGACCGGTACGATTGGTCGATTGCCGAAACTGGAAGAAACGCTAAGCTTGTCTGGCTATTGGCTTGTGCAATCACTGACATTAACGATAGCTATTGCTGATGATAGTAGACCGACAACTGGAACGCGTTTAGCTATTAAAACGGAGAATGGAAATGGAGGCAGTTAAATCTTGCTAGAGAAGTAATACCCTCCCGTCACTGCATTGGATGGCATACCAACTAAATGACGTGATTGGCGGGGCTAAAAGCGGGAATGTTTTTTAATGAGATACATACGTAGCCTGTAGTGGGGTGCCAATGAAGTATGTGCTGTCGGGCAAAAACGGATCGCTGGGACCGACTACGCTGTCAGGACCCATGACTAGCAATATGCACAGCATCAGGGCCCTGAGACGCGGATCTACGTGGGCCCCTTTGCCAGAACCCTTAGCTGGGCAACAGCAGCAGCGGGTGTTGGAAAGGCACATGCAAACACAGACAGGCAAATATTCAATTATGTGTCCCGCCATCCTCTAACTTTAGGCGAGCCGTTGACGGGTTGATAAACCGCAAAAATCGTTTAGGATTCGGACACACCATGGTGTACAATAGCAATAACAACAGCTATAACGATAACAACAACAACTGCACTAAATATGTCCGTCAGTTTGTCGTTTTTTGGTCTTGCACTGCGGAGAAATTAAGCGAAACGCGTGAGTGTCCGTAAGGCAGAGATGACACGGATGGGACTCGGGCAATGGATACTGTAATGTTGCCACGCAACAGTGCGTGCCTACAGAGACAGCTGTGCACCCATCTGGCAACAAAAACATAACAACTATAATATGGCCATAAAGAAAAAGGCGAGTTAGTACGAGAGCGAGCTGTTTGGCTTTGCCAAAGCTGTTCTGGAGCAATAGCTGGACGACGATAAAGCAGAGAGCAAAGAAAAGAAATGTACGTTGTCGCTCTAAGGCTCTAGGGGCTCTACAACAGGGGCTTTAAGAACATGGGTGTCTGGTCTTCTAGTCGAGGTAAAAACAGCAGAATAATATGAAACATAAAGATATATATATATATATCTTTGGTTTTCATTTGACTGGAAGCCGGGCCAGCTAGCAACAGAAATTATTTACTAATCCGAGAGAGAGAGAGAGAGAAAATTAAAAAAAAATATTGTGTGCAGATGTGATATAGGAAGGGGAGATCAAGACGATCATCGCATTGTCGGTCAATTTTCGAAGATTAAGCTCTATGCTCGATTTAAGGGCGATCATAGTACAATTACAGCTCAATGCCGTAATGTTGTTAGTCATGTTGGCATTTACATATTATCATATAGTCGTTGCTCTTTGTAACCGGCCACTGGCGGTGGATGATAGTAAAAAACGGCCTGCAATCAATGATGTCCTTAACAAGGTGCTATTTTGCTCCTATAATTTCGATTGTTGCACTCATCATTTAACACTGACGCGTCTACACGGTAGATTTCAGTGTTTCAAAAGTTATCAGAAATTATTTGTTACATGAACTTTCGTATCACTGTCCCTTTTTCGGTTCTGTTCATCAAATTGTCGAAATTCAATGTATGTGTCATAGTTACACTATAATGTTGTTGTCTCCGTTCGTGCTAAGGACAAGCTTCAAGGACAGGCAAACTATTTCTAAATATATCAAATATATAGTCAGTTGCTCAATCGGCATTCATCAAACATCTCGCGCAAGACCTCCAATCGTATACTAACTAGCGTGCCCATCCATCTAATACATTATAGAAGTAATAATGATATTATAGAGTTATCAGGCATTTGAATATTTTTGGCGCACTCTTCTATACTCAACATGTAAAAGCGTCATAGTAATGAAAAGATACAAACGCGAACTGATTTGGAACAATCTTGCTCAGGGGATCAATTTGACGTGTATCAGACGGTCTAAATATGTCGAGCGGGCTTTGTAAAGTTATCTACGCATTGCACACAGTCATAAATTTTAACGTGGGCTTTCCTTAGATTTGAACATCCTTATCGTTAACGGCTCGGTCACCTGTTCAGGCTGTGAAGATCACTAATACCCGCGAATTAACAGGGGTCTGCGGACGACAGCTTCGATATAGGGATTGTTCGCCAGCAGGAGTGATGCCTAGCTTTTCCAATGCTAATCAGGTTCACAATGGCCATGCGAAGATCCTTTCCGATGTTGAAATTACCCATCGGTTCACCCTCAAACCTAGTGAATATGCCGAATTCACTTCGTATGACGGTTTAAACTTCCCAAAAATCTTATGAGTGAAGTCCACTTCATTTTTTATGCTTCGAATTAAATAATCAATAAATCAAGCCAGAACGTTTTCTAGTACGAGACGAAGCCATACTTCATTTGGCTTTGAAACGAACTTGAACGTAAAACTTGAAACATTTATTTTAGATTGACGCATCACGAAGAGTTCCTTAACGGGCTAGCCTTTGCTAGCTAGCCTAGCTACACATAACTTAATTTCGGACACTGGATACGGCATACGTTCAGACAGCGGAACTTTAGTCACCAACTGGGCTTGATTGGCCACAAATGCATTACATCAGGGTTTTTCTATAGGGCAAATGTCTCATCTTCCATGATGCTTTTCAATCACGCATCTCAACGAAGAGCGGTTGCCCTGTTTTGCCTTCGAGTAACAAGTTCCTTTGTTATGATCTAATCTTTTTCTACTTGCTAGATCCATATTTTCTCTTAATTCTCATGATTTAAACCACGTTGCTGTTAGTTGCTTCGACTTCAAATCGTATACCTCATACTGACAACCCCCGATTGGTTAACCCTCAAATGTGGCCCCCATAGAATGATGCTGAAACGAAATAGAACGTAGGGTTTTTTTAAGAAGTTAATTATAGAATAATACATTGTATTTTGTTTATGTGACCATGTCTAGTGTTATTATTAGTATTTATTTTATTATTATACTTCATATTATATTATTATTACTTCATATGTTCTCGCAGTGATTTAGGAGGTCGTTTCAAATTTACGGCCGATCTTTTATAAGATAACGAAAAAAGCGCTAATGCGAAAAGGTAGGGGGTTTAATCAAGAGGCTGCCGAGAAAATTCGTCTCCATTTAATGGTGTACTTAGTATTAGATTCGGCGTACAGACTCGTCGAAGAGTACCTGTTGAATGATACAACAAAATAACATAACAGATAGTTGATGCAATATTATGCAGCTTTGTCGAAGTACGTCCCTTCTATAATGCTTTGTTTATACAGGTATCCAAGCAGCGAGCATGATAGTTTAAAAAAAGAGCTTTTTCTCGGGAGGATTACTTAAGTCGAGGCTGATCGTCTTTTTCGTTTCATACTGTTTTCATTCAGCATCTATTCTTGCCTAAAGTATTCTTCTAGGGACTGGAAAGCTTACTATGCTTACATACGCATCCTTTGCGCTGTCCATACCTGAACAGGTCTTGGCCTGCTACGACGATGCAGCGAACTGACCGAATCCGGTAAAAAAAGAGCGGAATAATTGGTAGCTAATTCGGAAAAGATTGCCTAGTCCTGCCCTAGCTCCAATGGATAAAGAAATAGACGCTGTTTAACAGAGCTGAGTACAACGTTGCTATATATGCTCTGCCATTGCAAGAGAGTAGACTGCCTGCCTGCCTGCATGCTAAAAATGTGCACCTATAGACAAGACTTATGTGAGCAGGGCGGTAAGGCCCAACTAATACCTTCATACGCAAATATCACCTGTATATAGAAACGTTTGTACACTATGGCGAACCTGCTAATAGCAAGATATTGCATAAGCCAGCAGGTGTATTGTCTGTCAGTCAAATTTTTCCTAATACAAATATTGTCCACATCTACAGACGGTTCACCATCGAAAGTACCAGACGTTCAACAATTTAGTTGCATGTAAACGTAAGTGTCAGCTTTTCTCCGCGAGTCCTCATCTCAAATTTTACTTCTAAGCATCGTTAGAGGGATCTTGGTTTGATCGGTACTGTCACTTCAAGGGCCAACGATGAGCTACGGCTTCCTAAGGCAATCAGGGACGGCCTCGTCCATACGACCTATACATATATGTATATAGGACGAAGCAAATTTGAAATAGCCTGCAGTAGTGAATAGCGAATACAATATATAATAATAATAATCTATACGGAAGTGCACAGGTGTTCATACTATGATTTGGAGTATGTAGCAATAGCACAGTAAAGATACGTATCGTATGTTCTAAGCGAAGATCCAAACCAAGGCCGTAGAGACGCGCGCTTTTTTTTGACGTTTACCTTAAACGACAGCGCATTGCGGTTCGGCAATAGTCGTTAGGTATTTTTGTCGTAGATCCCCATTCTTCAAATCTTAACAAACCCGGTGTAGAAAACATTTCCAAATCTCAACGTCAGGCCCAACTTCCTTCAGCAGTAAAATTGTACGCCCCAAATTTCTACCGCAATGGAAATAAATAACCTACCATGCAAATGGTAGAGAGTCATAGATAATAACGACGCCTATTTCGATTGAAAATAAAATAATTATACTTTTAAAAAGTGTTCACTGTCTCATATTGAGTCACTGCCGTAGCATTAAGGGAACCATTCCAATGAGATATAGTAATGGTATAAGATGGGTGTACGCTTTGTCCAATTTCTGGAAACATTTAGGAGAAAGTGAAAGGATACAATCTAGGACAAGATCTTAGATTGTACCCTTTCACGTTTTCGTGCGACTTTTTCAGTATAGATATATACTGAGCGTCACTTTATTGAAGACTGATAATTCCTGTTCGATCAGCAAACTGATATCGAAAGTTCCTACACCGCTGGTCTGGTATTGGGGGGCAAAGAAGTTCTATGGTAGGCCTCGTTGAATCGTGAATTGAATAGTGGTTTATAGATGGATTCAATATAATTTTAGGCAAGAGCTTGCCGACAGCGACGACATGACTGTTAACAGAAGAGAGCAGTTGCTAACACAGAAGCCGTATCACTGTGAGCTTGATATACGATCCAGTGACTACACATGAAACCAAGAGAATACCTCTATAGTAAAAACAATTGGCTTATATTGTAAGCCAACGTTGCTGATGGAGCTGTGTCAGAATATAAACCTTTGCTATTTTCGCAGCCAATTTTAGCAGTCGAAGGGCTGATAAACTTTGATTTATATCGTATGACTGCGCAAGGGGACAGTTAATTTTCACAGTCAAAGTTTAACAAGTAACGAGATATTATCCTTACAGGTAACGTCAACCATTTTCATTACATATTCGCTGAATAAATAGTTTCTGAAAGATATAGATTTCGAACAATTCGTAGAACTCTATAATTTATGCGTTTTGTCAGTGTGAAATCTAGCTTCGCCGAACTTTCATCAACCGGGTCGAAGTAATCTGGGTGGCTAATGCGCGTCTTTTTAGGTGCGCTGTTCTAGTCACCAGGGGCATATGGCCATTGTTGGTTCAAATCTAAACATTAATAAAAAATTACTGTGGTATACCGTATAGTTTCACATGGCTGTTAGAAAAACGCTCGGGTAAGTTTAGCAAGAGTCGGAAACCAGATTGCCAACGATCATTAGAAAGAAATATGGAGTATAGTATTTCGCATCGGGATTAACACTCCGCAATGTGGCCCTGATCTTTGCGAGTTTCAGCAAAGGATTGAAAAGGGGCTTGGTTTCGCCGTAGATTCCCTCCCTGGTGACCCCTTCTAATACCCTACAGTGATTTAATATTTAAAAAAGAGCAGCTGAACGTCAGCGTCAGGGTGGACAAATGTTTTTAATGTTCTGTAAGCTGCGGTGACTATCGGGCGTGGCCCTGGAAAACAATCGCTGCGTGTTGAAAATGAGTCAAAATTCGTTCCCTGATAAGGGTGTGACATTTTTTTTTATCATTTTCTATCCTAAAAGTATTCTACAGTATAAATGCAGGTCTTGGAACAACAGATTCGACGGCGAAAATAGAACTTTCAGGCGCAGGGAGGTTGCACTTTCGACGGCACCTATTAGGCTAGAGTTTGAAGCTAACCAATATTACTTGGTAAATAGGTAGGTAGATGAGCATTTTAATCACGTAAAGCTCATGCTTTACTCAAGTGAGTTCGATATATTGTGTTGAAATACGTGGCGTCCGTGTTTATCTGCCCGCATACCTGTGTATTCCTGAAAATCGTTCACGGGGTTTTGAATACGAACCGCGAAAATTTTCGCTTTTGACGACGATTCTGACGCTACTTCTTAGGACGCCGCAAAAAAAAGAAGCTCCGAGTCCCAAATAGCCAATAGCTAATAGTAGGAGTTTGACAAGCCATTTTTACTCAGGGTGTATTCTTCAAGAAAAATACAGGTGAACTAATGGCGACCAGGTTTGGACAAACATTAGAAAAGCGACCATGACTCAATTTTACACTGATATTCACTACATACGTTGGATGAAATGAAGTACGGGTTTACTGCTCATTCCTTAGGGACACATAGTGTTTTTTTGTTAGGATATCGGAATAGAAATGTATTCAGTTTGCTTGATACTTTTATGACATATGGTAAATGGAGAGCTTTACAAAGTTCAAGTGGCTGGCCGGATTATCAGGGCAGATTGTGATACTTGGTTATTTATACGTAGTAACCTAATACTATTTAGATATCTCAGACCATATGGTGCTTCAATAAGCGACTAGTTACAGCTTAACAGACAGTGCATCAATTAATTTAATGTTCTAAGTCACACAGAGGGCAAAGGTCTGTTTTTTTTTTTTAATTTACTTATTCTCCTATCCGTCATTTATTTCTGGTGCCTAACACTTTTTGGGTTACTTTCGGATGTTGCCTTTAACTGCAACGGTGGAAATTCGTAGGTTGTACAGAACCGTGGTGACGCGGGGTTCTCCTTTCTTTGTCGAAGGCCTTCTGCATATCAATGAAAATAATGCGTTTGCTGATAGACATTTATTATGTGAAACTATGTATTGGATATCCGCATGAATGGTTTGTTTAGGAAGTCATATAGGCACTTCTAGCAGGCAATAGACCTCGACGACGTTTTTCCGTGCCGCTTTTTTTTAAAGATAGGATATGAATAGAGTATTTTTATTTCTTTAGTAATTTCAGTGTTCTTAATATCTTCATAACTGATGGCGCTAATACATTTTTCCTCATCTAATGATATACCAGTTGTGCTTCTCATTTGCAGGACTCGGACTAGTCAGTCGTGTTCTAGCCATATCGGAGCTAATTGGATGTTGGCTATCTCTGACATCTCTACTATTACGGACTAGCGGACTAACGATTTCGCCTTTCCGCATTATCGTACTGCTTTTTTTCTACCTCCCGATTACTGAGACTTTATTTGTACCAATCTACTACATATTCGTGGCGAAGTACCTGTTCCTTAGGCCTATTCTCACATAACTCTTTTGTCACGACTGAGAGGAGCTCTACTTCTATTGTAGCCCGGATTCCGCAAAAAACAGCTAGAGTCATTTTTAACTTAGCTGAACTCTGAAATTCGGTTGCCCCGTTTCGCGCTACATTATTTTCATTTTCATTAGCCGCTTATGAAAGTTCCGTTCTCGTACGTAACTAAGAATACCACAAGGGTCCGACTGAACCGCGGCTGGTCATGTACTTTTGGCCTTTGGCAACGTCCTATTACCCTTGTGCTAATTATTTTTTTAAAGATATAATCTGATCAGGTGAGGCATTTTATTACTGTCTGATCGTGCATTTACAGCCTCTGTGTTACTAGACTTCGTAAATTGTAATGACAGGACAAATTTCGCGTGTCGTACCATTGCTGATCGACGGACTTAAATTTCCATTTCATTGAAGTGTGGATTGATACCTGACTCTGAATGGGTAGAGCCTTGACAGGTGAGCAGATACAAATAAGTTCTGCTCCGCTTTGAAGTGTCGTGACCTGTGCTATCATGCATTATTGCGTTTAACGGTACTATCTGAATCTCTCAGAAACAGTGAATTAATTTACAATGAGGACAAAATCGTTATTGAGAAACTTCAGCAAATTGCTAAATGTAAAGCTCACACAGAAACAGAAACCGCCAAGCTAGCTTCAGTAATACACGTTGCCGTACAGGCAAATAATAGGCTGGCTAATGCTTTGTGATGTTGCAGAATATATTGATAAAATCAACAAATCAAAATCCACAGCGTTGCCTGCATACGAATGGAGAAAATTGCCCAAAGACAACCAGAAAGTTCAAAATATACTACAAGTTACGTCAAGCGTCTAACTCAACTAATCCAATAGTTACCTTTAACGGTAATTCAAGAAATCACCGCATGCTAGAAGTATCGTGCACAATTTATCGGCCCCCTTGTCTCCGTAAGTTTCAAAAGAGCTATACGAACCTTGTGTATATTGTTGTCTGCCTGCATATATGTCTAACTCTTTCTCTCTATAGGCTTGACGCCGTCCAGCGAGCCAGCCAGAAAAACTAGCTCGTCGACGCAGATCAATTGGAATTTATGGCTGAATTCGTCCGCACACAGCTTAAAACCTACCAGCAGCATTGCTCTCTTGCTTGCTGTTTGCTTCCTATTGGACATTGCAAACTGATCGATGGATAAACAGCCATAGAGCTCCTACCGAGAAACAATCCACCGCGACCGTTTGCTTTGGTACGGTGCCCCTTCTGCCATATCTTTGCCTCCATCGGCAGCCGCTCAAACACTTGCAAATTTCAAGGCACCATCTCGTCCCGCCCCTCGAATCTCCAACCCTGGGCCTTCTACCTCGCTCATATAGAGATGTTTAGATTGAAGGCCCTTCGAGATGTTCGTTTAGTGCCTCTCGGTCCCTTTCTTATATCTGTCGTCTTGTGGATTTCCTTGCTCCATTGAAGCATCCACTTTCTTTTTCAGAGTTTCGCAGCCGTCGTCAAACGAACGGGGAAACCGGCCGCGTCACATCGAATAATGAATATTTATCCCTCCCAGAGGTATTTCATATTTTCCCATGTTGCATGTCACCTCTGAAGCTGCTACGGGGTTCGCTACGGCAGAAGCCACTGTTGCACTGGCGCAGTTCGTTCAGCTTCGAGGACTTTACTTCTAGCCCGGACGAGGAAGAACGAATGGTTGATAGACCAGACAACTCTGCTTTATCTCTTATTCTATATTTATATATAGATATATACATATCTTTTGCGCTCGAGGTGTTCGACAGCTCGTAGTTTCGTCTTTAGTCTACCCCTTTCCCCCTCCTCCGGCGACGCCAGCGACCCGATAACATGACTTGCACATTTGGCTGCTGCCGCGGCGGTTGCGGCACGGACACAGAGACTGCCCCCTGTACAAAAAAGCATATACCGTTAGCTGGCTGCGGGTTACATTGCAACAGTACACGCCAGAGAACAGCTATCCATCGAATAAGCTCCAGATATAGTTGACTGTAAAGACTCTTGTCCATACCGTGCAGCCCACGTCTCTTCTCAAGGGACATATAATCCTCGTCCAGGCCTTGTGGAACTCTCCCTTCGTACTGCTGAGTTCAGACTGCAGTTGCTGTACTCTTCGATGTGACGTCGGTCCATAATCGACGCGACGATGAAGAAGAGATCTGTTGCCAGTAATGAAAAGAGAAGGGTGAGCAAGCAAAATTTTTTAAGACTTCGCCGGAAACTATGAAAAGGCGGAAGGATGTTTCTGAGCGAAGAAACAGGAGCACATAAAGCGTCTCCATAAACGTGTATACAGGTACGTGAAATGATGACGATGATAACTGTTGGCGATAACGTCTGGTTAAATTTGGTTGCGTAGTCATGTTAAGCTTGAGATTTGCTGGTGCCGCCTTCACGGCGTGCAGAACGCAGCTATCGATTTATATGAGCTGCTTTGAAAAACACGGTCTCAAAAGGTGAGGCCTATAAGTTGAAATAGGCGAATATATACATCTTATGATGAAAAAAGCCTATTATCTAGTTGAATTTTGCTAAAGTACCAGTGTTTGTTTAGCGTTTCAGCTGTGCGTCAGATGCGCGTTGCTATGGCCAGGACGCTAGACTTAAGGGCTGCTACGAAATCGAAATTGAACCGTGTAAAAGCTAAGATACACCCGAGAAGGCTCGTCGCGTCACACTGCTATAATTGGAAGAGCAAATGTTAGCAAATTATCGATTTAATCTTAAGGGTAGTTATTAAGAAATTGTACGCTCAGCGGGTACGCTACAAATGTTCGGTTGTGTCAGCGATGAAATAACTATAACATTACTAATAACTTTCTTCATTAAAATGCACTTCGGGCGTCACGTTTTCATTGTCGATGCCTATGTTTCTCAGTACTCGTTTTCAATACAATACTCTTTACAGATTGGTTTTTATTGTATAGCAACGTTTCTGCTAGTTCCAACAAACACACGCTGAGAAATAACAGATTGCACAAATCAGGTAGGTAAGTTAGAAACGACATTTATTAAAAACTCTTACTTGCCAATAGACTGAAATGCGAGAATTGTCTAACGAGTAGATTTCGTATAAAGAACAGCTGAAAAATGTCATAAAGTCGATGGATTTGAAAATTGTCGGTCTATTTTAAGATTAAATCCTAAGCTGTCTAGCTTCGGGGGCGATAAGAGCTTGCTGCAGGTGTGATCGTGTTTGCGGCACGGAAAATTCTCATCGTCAAAAGGCTGTAAAGTCTTTAACTTGTATCTGTTTCTTTGAATTAGATATCATTTTGAAGTATAATTATCAAGTGGTTTGAATTGATGTGACTATGTCCGATGAAGTTTCCTTGCCTCAATTAGAACTATGTTCTAGCTCATCTTATAGAAAAATGGAAGTACCGCTGCTTGCCATCGCTGTTCTAAGTGTATCAATTCAATCGATCATATTTTGCATCTGAAAATAACCGCTACTCATCGACAAGTTAATGGTTATATCTATAACGCCTTAATTTCGAATTTTGCCAAAATACCGTCTCATGTAAGCCATTACGTCGCCTAAGTTTAAGTAACTTCTTCAGAATTTCTCAGCTGTAAGGTAGAAACACAATGTCTTATGCCAAAAACAACTGCCCCTGTTCTGACACAGTTCACTTGTATCTTCACCTAGTAAAAGTTTCAGTAAATAAATACAAGCATTTGTCGACACGCGTTACTTTTGACTATTAATGCTGTTAATTATATATTTGAAATTGTTTATTGTTTTATGGTTTCAACGCACATACTGCGCAGAAGGTGTAGTTACGTAAAAAAAAAAGAACGTATCTCTAATAGACTATTCCCCTATTGTAGGGAATTAAAACATGCCTATATCTGATGAAAGTCCACATCAGTCCGAGTTTTGTCCTGCTGTTTTATTTTTGACCAATTAGGACTTATCGGTTTACGTTTATTCATGGACCTTTGAGGATGTTGCCTAGCCAGTGTCTCACCTCAGTCGGTAGTGTTTAACTTACAAAAACAATATGAACAGTAAATTACTTCATATATATACATGTAACAAGATATTACAAAGTAGCTACTTTGTATTCTGGCTTTAAGTTGAGCCAAGTATATTTCCGCCATGACCATTAGTTCAAGCAAAAAAAAATCTGTATCATACTTCTATTATTATTATCGTATATATTAAGACATGAATTTAAGTAAATAGTATTGCCTAATTTTTCCCGACATTTCAAATGGTTTACATTGAAATGATAGTTTTACTTTTTTAGAAGGTATATATAAGGTATTAACTAATTTCTATATATTTAAATAATTATAGTAAAGTAATGTTTTTTTTTAATATTTTCATTAACTTCCTGCCTGTACTGCATAGTTCCGGCATTATAGCTTCAATTATATTCGTAACTAGCTCCATAAAATAGAAATTCATCGACGTTGCCATTTTCGCATGTACGCTTGAGAGGCGTATATATCGGCGACGCAAAAGCGTCTTTAGTAGCTCTTCACAATGCTGGGTTCATGGTTAGACTGGGCAGTTAATCCAAGTTTAGTAGTAAATTTGATGAAGTCCTAAACCAGGACAATATCAGGTTCATTACATACAGAACAAAAAAAATCGTCAGTCTGCGGAATGTCGAATTTATTTAACTTGGCTTTCGTAACGTTGCTATTATTTGTACCTAATGACATAGTATCGTGTGAATCGTGACTATCATGTTAACCAATGACGTGCTCACTTTTTGGTATATAACGAAACGGTGAGAAATGACGAGGTCAGATCAAATGCTTTTTCTATGGCCCCGTACGAGCCAAAATCTGACACACCACCGACGATCATGCGCAAATACTAACACAATTTTCATCATTTGCACTGATGGCTCAGCTAGTTTTGCCTGAGATCGTATTGTCTAGAGGTAATTCTAACAGGAACCTTTTGATCCCCAATGAGCCGGCGCCAAATCCATTTCCTACCCAAACCACGCGAATATCCCGCTGTTTGAGCTCTGCGTAGCGGTACCGCCGGAAAAGTGGCGGCGCTGGTGTGATATCCTCCCGACTCTGAGTCTTTTTTCATTTGGGGAGGATGTCTGGGGATGGCTGGGAGATAAACTTCGAGAGCCGAGTGTCACGGAGTTGGGTGATACAAACACGACTAAGTCCGACCACCATCGGGTTCCGCGCTGAGAGTCATGTCTTCGAAAAAGGCACAAAGACGAGTTAGAAACGCACCGAAGGCGAGAGAAGAATCGAGGAAAGATACAGTGTCAATGCCTTTGCTTTGTGCACGTCCCTGGGTAAACGCAAAGCGGAGTGACGCCGTAAGCAGACTCCGCGCGTATTTTTATATAGGGGCAGGCAGTGGACTTCGATCTTTACTCCTCTGCTTTCTTCATCGGCTTGACTGAATTTGCATACAACCTAATGCGATCCTTAAGTGCTTCCAGCGTGTCTGTTAGTCGCGCGCCCTTTTTGCAGCTGTCTTTATTTCTTTCGGCTTTCCTTTGCCTGCTTTTCCCGACACCGGGTCTGGTCACCTTTCGTCGCTAACGCTGCTAGTAAAAGCGACTACTGCGTCTCTTGCGTTTTTTGCTGTTCAATCGTCTTCAACGAGCGCAAGGTTTTTCATCAGCAGCAGCAAACGGCTTCGGGCTAGCGGATGCCACTGCCGCTTGCTTTTCGGACCCTCTGCGTCGTTTTTCATCAGACGACTTGGTTACGTTGTCCGGACGAAGACTTCCGGCACTCAAGCTCGTTCATCCTAGGTACCCATCGAGAGGCCTTTCCCTGTAGAAGGGATCCTGCTGTCAGCCCGTACCGTTACTGAGTTGCTGCTGTCCCCTTCCGGCCCCAGACCAAGGGAACAACCACGTCGTCATGGCCACAGCTGCTGTTGATCCCTCTTCGTTCGATTTCCACTCGCGTCTTCATCTTCGCTCTGTTTATATCACTGTTTTTTTCTCTCTTTTACGAAGTGAAGACTTGCGAATGCGAAAAATTTTCGGGATGACGTACTTCGCCTGAATGAATGTGAAATAGAACAATGGCGCCGGTAACTAAAAAACGTAAATAGCTTAATTTTTTGTATCGAAAGGGGCCAAAAAACATTTGAAGCAAAGCTTAACTAGAACAGTAGCAGACGTAAAAATCTAAACATTTATTCAGCTTCTTCAAATTATACTGCTGAAGTAAGTCAATGCAACAAACCGTTTTTTTTATATTTTTCTCCACTCATTGAATTGAGCCCAATCGTCTGAAACAAATCTATGTGTGCTTACCCGCTAGTGAAGCATATTATATCTATAGCGATTGGTATTAGGTCGAAATTGCCGTTACGGCATTGGGTCCTAACAAGGTAACTATTGGTAAGTGACCTAACGAAGTGTCCAATTTTAAAATTGTTAGTAAAATTATCTAGTATAAATGTATTGCGTCGTTATCTCAGAACTGCATATTTCTAACTACAGTAATCGGAAATTCAATGAGGTATATTTTTCTCTGCGATTTTCATCAGCCCGTCGTCAAAGTCATGCTATGGAAACCCTAGGTAATCCTGTATACTAAACTAACTAAGTTCAGAAAACACCGTTATAATACTGCCTGTTTTGCCAACGAGCCATCTAAATGGAAAATATTTTTGGATTAAGGGTGATATGCCGTAACAGTATCGAATAATCGCGGTGGCGATATCGTTCGAATATAAGTTCAGTTCCGATATTTTCCTTTTGCTTTGCCCTCATTTGTTCGCAGCTCGTTTGCCTATCATCCAATAACTTCCGTTGCAGTCGAATCGACAGCCGGCAGAATTCCCTAGCCAGGGTTCTTTTCTAGAAACACAAACTGCTCGGCTAGAGTCCACTAGCCGATCTCGACTGATAAAACATAGGTGAAGCCTGATGCTCGCTTTGCACTACTACCTTGGAGCTGTTTCTTTCCTGGCCCCTCGTAATAGAATGCCCGTTCGTAAAATCCTTCTCTAACTAGGCATCCGCCTATATTTGGCTCTGTCAGAAATATCTACCCTGTCCTGTATGCGAACAATGGCAGCAAGTAGTATCTGTATGGTGTGGTTTTATGCTTTTAAACTTGTCCTTTTTTCATTCACTCCACTATGTGGGATAATTGAACAAAACAGCTTCCTTAGAACGCGAATTTTTCGTAGGAAGTGACGTTGCGAGAGGAAGAAAAGAAAGGACAAATGAATAGGTTAAACGGCGAATGCAACAACTGACTATACATGAGCATCAATTGCTTTAGCTGATTCTGGTAGGCCCCAAGATGTTTGTCACGGGTGAGCGATTTGGCGTGTTCGGGAACACATTCTCATCGGAGCAGGAACGTAAACATATGAACACAAAAGACAACCAAAGGCGTCGGAAATTTCGGTGGCTTCACTCTTTGGCCCGGTAGCGAAGAACAATGC
>NW_019215332.1:0-15983 GCF_002532875.2 Varroa jacobsoni | reverse complement strand
TATATATATATATAGAAGGTAGCATGGCTATGATTTTCAACTGGGTCTTCTAGTTTGAGCTAATGTGTGTTTTAAAAAACATACACATAAACGTTATTTTGATGACATGTGTCAATATCGATAGCTATTTACAAAGAACATTGTTATTTTTAAGGTGTGCCAACAATCATTATTTAACGGATACCTACACATGTTGCTTTTTTTTTCTAGTAAATTTTAGTTTATTGTCTGGCAAAAAACAGCTCACTCTCTGAGAAAATCTGCACGACGACGAATATCTGTTATATTATGTATAATATTATGAGATGGTTTGTAAATTGTGTGCGACTGGTACGCCCCTAAATACGTTTATGCATATGATTATAGTTGTTATATGTATGTTTGTACGTCTGTAAATATTGAAACCTGTTACGCACGCAATATCGTGAAACTAATTTCAATATGATGTCATCGTTTCTGATCCAATCAGCGGAAGCTTTCAGAATCCGACTTACAATCTTTCGTGCTTCTGTTTGTATGTATTTATGAGATTTGCCAAATTTAGACTGAAAACAAACGTGTCGTTAATCACAACAAGTTGAATAAAACATACATGTTATGAAAACCCCCATCTAATCACCTTCTTTGTCCTCGCGTTTTTTTTTTTATGGTAGCTTCGTCTCAGTAGGCACAAATGTATATAGCGTATTGATGTCAAATACTTTGTACCCAGTTACGCTGCAATTTGAATTAAACATAGAAATGTGGTAACTGAGTCGCAGTTAGTAAATCTGGGCTTCTTGTACCTAGTGAAGTAGTAATGATACACTAGACGATAGTCGGATTGATAGAGTTTCTTACCAGAGAACTTTCCACCCCCATAGATTGAGCTTCGAATGTGACAGTTGCTTTCTGTCGGTACGCGTTAACAGCCTTGCGAACCGTAAGGTCGCGTCACTAAACAGCTTCTTTATCTAAGCGAGTAAAGGTAACTTGTACGGAAGGGATCAAATAAGAGAGCATCTCACATTGGAAAAGCCTATCTTCGTCCTAACAAGCCGAAACTTACACTGGCATTACTTTGATAGGAATACACCGCGCGCTTTAGACATGTACTTTTTTTTCTGTACTGTTTTATGATGACATTGTCACCTTGATTATCTACAGCAACATACTTTTTATGTAATTTATGTTTTTATGTAACTAACATCATATGAACATGCTTTGAATTGTATATCAGACGTTTTTTCACTAACCCAAGTAACTGACTCGTGTGAGAAAGAGAACTTCACGACAAGCGGCTAGCGAGAGCATATCTATTAAATGAACTGAATTTCAATGGTAATTAAAGTGGTGTTATGATGGTTAATGCGGCTGATGGCGACGGTAAGTGTGAGAACGGTCTTTCATGAAATCATACCTTTTTGACACGTATAAAGCAAGTTACATGACAATTTATCTGAGGTAAGTTATCTAGGGTAACTTTGCAAACTAAACATTCATCTAAGGATGTAGGTTCTAACGGACTTTCTCAAACAGAGCCTTTTCAATTTGGAAGCAACATAGAACGGACTTTTTCAGCCAGAACTAACTCTCTGATATCCTGAATCCAGGCCAACCACAAATAGTATACAATTCTCTATAGTTTGAACGACCTGGCATCGTAAGCCAGTTTCTTGCAAATGAACCCATAGCAGCACACTGTTATTTTATGCTTCCAGGAGCCATTGTAGTAGATTGACTTTACTGAGTATTGCGCATATGTTCTTGATACCATCTGTGCAGCATAATAGAAATAAGCGGATTGAAAACCGGAAATACACCCGTTAAGGATGCACTTTTTTATTCGAAGATAAAATGTGCACGCATTATATTCAGTGTCAAGGGAATGATAAAACTGGGCAGGTACAAAGATCCCCGCGCTGGCGAAAAAAGATCAAACAATAGATAACATAGCTAACATAATCAGCGCTTGTCAACCTATTATCACCAGATCGAATTAAAGTATCAATCAATTGTTGCTACTTTCTGTGACGTTTCATCTTAGTATAGATACAAATTACAGCGAAATTATTACCCGCCTGGGGCATATTATATTTTCCTATATCCCAGTTTTCATGTGTGTTGAAATAAACATATTTACATGTATATTAGATCTAATTCAGTCTGTTGATTATCTATTGACAATAACGGTTCTCACTTCGCTTGGGGGTGCAGATGAATGAATTTAATCCATCGTGGCTTTCAGCTGGGCTTCTTGTCACGTTCGAAGACTTTTGCTATTGAAAAAGCTGACATTCCAGCGACGCCCTTTATTTTTCTATTTTATATTATCGAAATGGACCAGGTTATGCACGAAGACAGCTGAGTGAGCTCTTTTACGGTTGATCTACTTCAGCGTTTGCCCACAGATGATACCCATATGACTGGCCTGGCGCAAGCATGGCAACCTCTATGTTTCGCGTTTTACGCCCAGTATTATATATATACGCCAGGCATCTCATCAGACGACTAGCTCTGAGTGCGAAACGAAGCCCGTCCGTCTATGCCCGGGTTCAAACCTAGACCACAACGTGTCCCTGATATCTGCATGCAAATACGTTACCCACTAAGCTATCACGGGAACATACGGCACCGTAAATCCCTTCTACATATTGCTACTGCAGGCCCAGCCTTTAACACTGGGGTTTCAACATATGTGATAAGTTTTGCATGGCACAAGTATTTTCACTTCCTTGCAAAAGAGCACTGTCCTTAAAGGTTGTTTGGCTTGTTTTTCTAGTGTTTGCTCCTTAAAGGCAATAATACCCCGCGATTCCTAACGTTAACAAGATCTTATCTTCCCAAAAAGTGCCACCGTAGGAGATTCTGGTCCGATTACGTGATAGATCTCGAAATTGTGTGGTCACTGGGATCTCTATAACTTTAGAAAAGCTTATAACTTTTTTCTGTATCTTCTATGAATCTGCCAACAACGGTGTAGCCTCAGATCAACATCACATAGCAACAAAATACTCCCCTGCAATGGCTCATTTCATGATATGGTTATTCCCTCGATTACAGAAAGTAGTAATCCTTTTTCGCTCTTTACAGCCTTTTACGATGAGCCACATTCATCTGGCGTTTGGCTTATTTGATTTTCCTTGCCGTGTTTTTGTTGATCTTTCCTTTCATTAGAATAGGAAACCGCTGCCTGACTAACGTCCTCGTAAGCTTTACCGCACAGGTTTTTTTCGAGGTACGACCTGTCCCCATTGGCACGGTTTGAGTTCAGTTACTGCCTCATGCAGATAGAACGGATAAAGACCCCAGTAGACTTGCCAATTTCATCGTTCTGCTCCCCATTGCCCGACAGCAGCAAACCCTTTGCTTTCATTATGGCTTAAACAACATATTGGACGAAGGGATTTATTGTGAAAAAATGTTTAGAAAAACATGTCTGTGCATTATGTTTTTTGCGCAATCTTAATTACGAACCGTATACACATATTGAAAGCAGGAACAGGTAAACTTGTCTAGTATTTCAAATATTATAAATAGATATAAACAGGACAAAAGCAAGGACAAAAACCGCAGAAGATATTTCAATTAGGATTTTACATTAATAATAAATAGCTTCAGCATCTGCCGAATAGGATGCGTCCAGCGAACTTCCTATTTAAAGCCAATTGTATAACTTAAAGGTTCTTCATAAGTGGAGCTTTCAATCGAGAGAAAGCATTTTCAACCCGTTAAATCTAATATTATCGAGAAAATTTCCGAAAAAATCATGCTTTCACTAGCAATACCCAGCAAAGTTTCTTAGCTTTTGACCGATACTCCTAACTGCATTAGGAACACTCTCGGTCCTGGTGAATTATTTATTTGTATTAGAGGGTTGGAGATGATTTTTGTTATCACCTCATCAATTTTCCTGAATACAATTTCCTTTTTAGCCGGCCAAAACCCATCGAGTTTGTCATTTGTGCTGCGGCATTTTTCAGCATGCGTTGAAAGGCTTGATGGAAAAACTGATTCGATTGCTAAACACATAGATGCCCTAAGTATCTATTATAGTTATTATATTATTATAGTAATACTTTCTGTAGCTATTTCTTTTTTTTTTTTTTTTTTTCTAGAAATAGCCTACCGGTCCTGTCGTTAATGAAAGGCCCAGAGTATTCCGTCTACGGGAATCACACTGCCTGTGTGAACTTTGCCGCAAACAAATATCGATCGACTCGGTTCAAAGTCTACAAGGTCGGTGAGAAAAACTAGGTACTCTAGCCTAGTTGTTGCCTCTATAGGAGAAGTCGACTTCTATCTAGTTCGTGCGTATTGGTGACTCGACAACTCAAAATATCCTTATTTTGGATAAGATTCGTTTACATAACGATATTTATCAATTTATTGCGTATTCTGTTAAAATCTATAAGATTTTAACAGAATACACATGATTTAGGTAGCTAGATAAGCTGATGTATCCAAGCCTAAATGGAAACAATATGCGTATTGTCTAAAAAATGAGGAAATACAAAATTCGCCGACATAAGCCACCATCATCGTATTAGTTATATAATATTTTGCGGTGTTTACTTTGCTATAAATTTTGATCAGTTTTTTAGAAGCTATTGTACATACGTTATATCTACGCAGATCGCTGATGACTAATGTATGTAGAATAGAATGTTTTTTTGTTAGTAGAATTAGAAAAGCAGCTGATAAAGCACTGTTTCCTCTGTAACTAGAAACGTTATTTGCGGAGTTTGGTCGATATCTCTAAACAATGAGGTCAGTGGAACGAAGAAGGAGCGCAGAATAGAATTCATGAGATAATGAACTATACAAGGCCACACCGACTTATCTACAAGCTTAGCTACAGCGTTGTTTTTAACGAGCTAACAGTTACCTATCTGGGGTAAATACTTGTAATGTAATATACATTCTCGATGTCCTTCATTTAGCATAGACAATGAAGCGCCTTAACAATGAAGCGTACATTTTTCTCCGCTACAAATAGACGCCCCTTTATCTATGTATGTGAATTTGGTTCGAGGCTGAAGATAACCCAAAAGTTAACCATCCTAACTAAGAAATTTTACGCATCAGTAAAGCGAAGCAATATGATAATGACCATCTTATGAGCAGTATCGACATGGGAAACCGCGTTTATGGGTCTTATTTTGTTGCTTGTTACTCAGACCTAACAATTGGCATTTGATGCCACTCCATGATTCCTTTGATTGGTAGTATAATAGTTGCGCCTAGTGTCTATGAAAAAGCTTGTTGCGCAGGTTGAAAGTTCTGTTCAATTATTATTGCATCGCTTTAGATGTTATATTAATCAAGTGTATACGTGTCGTCCTCCATCTTACAACGATACTTACTATTCGATGTTGACGAAATCTTATTATCGTTATGTTGCTTTACGATAAAGCAAACTATTCCAAGTATATATAACTTACATTTTTACGCCTGGCCTAACTGTAAAGGACAAAAGATCTTGTAAGGATACAGGGTTAGCCATACTGCGTCGGGTCCTTTCCAAGTAAAATTGCGGCTTGCGTTGATAAGAAAGGCGATCCGGCTCTTCTATGGCACTGCCTTCTACACAGGTATTCTTTCAGTCTAGCTATTGCCGACAGTGTAAACTTTTTCTCTGACGGCATCATTTCAATAGCACTAGCAATAGTGCTTCCTACCGACCTACCTAACTCTCTGCTAAGAGAGAACTTGCTCACTACAGCCACCGCCGAAAAAAGTTTTCCCATTAACGTACTGTATTTGCGAACCCGATAATAACTCTACCTCGAATTCTCGGAGGGGTTTTACGGAGACAGTAAGTTAACATGGCAATTCAGCATATAGCAAGAAACCTTTTTTATAAAGCCGCATGTTATAGTTTTGTTGGGCACCAGATAGGCCTCCTTTTGCGATCGAATGGAAGAGGTCATTATTTAAACACAAATACGATTAGCTTCTTGCGAAATAATGTGACATATCTTCGGACTGCGTTCAAACGTAAAATGGAAAAAAAACACAATTACGAATATAGAAATATAGCGAGCTTATTAAATATAAATTAGTTTCCACTTGTTCGAAATCAATAATAAAAAGCATACGAGAAAGAGTAAATTCAAATGATCAGCTGCCTCTGAAACACTAGAATTAAACAAAAACCCCGTTTAAAACCGAGTCCGATGGCAATATTTACTGCCCGAATTTCGTCTGCTAATGGCGCGTAGTGCAAAAATTAAAAAAAGAAAACGGTAAATCAGCACCAGTCGACCGAGTTCGCTCATAATAGACAAATAATTTGAAGTAAATTTGAAATCGATTTGAAGTAAATATTGTTCATCTCTGGTTACTCAAGACACCTGAAACGAATAGATACTATCTTAAACTCGACGGTCGTGCCGGTTGTCAAGTTAAATTTCAAATTAGAGCCATCGTACATTTATTATTAAATCAGCCGTATCTACACTATCCTGCTATGATTACTGTTCGAAATAAGCGTTATTTAGATATACATATTTTTCGAGAAATAGACTTATATTCAATACACATTCAAGGACCTTTTCTATATCTGACGTATGTGGAGTTAGATGAATCGAATTCCACCCAATCACAATATGATATATCTGTTATAATCCAAGTCATACGTAAGTAAATATATATGATCCAACCTATGCTTAGCGAAGTGACGCGCATTTCTAAGACGATCCTTCAGGACTGTAGCTAGCTAGCATCAACCCGTAATAGCAGCACGACAAAAGTGATACCCGTGAGCCTTCTGCCATGCGCATCCTAATCCTAAATGACACAGGAATAGTTCCTTCAGCAACGAGAATAGCAGATATTTTCCTATAAAAATTACGCTAACCTTATCCGCATCTCTACACATGTACCTCTTGTTCATGAACAGGCAATAATAACATTGAATAGGCATATGCGTTAACAAAACGAAATGACTAAAGACGCTGATACACGACTACCCCTTAACGAGCCTTCGCTAGTAGGGGCTCCGTCTGGGTTATTTATTCGGTCATTAGCGCGTCGGCACTGGGTTCAATCATTATCATGCGCTTAAGTGTGTACCTGAACGCGGAAATGGAAGTTCGTAAGAACGAGTTCATGCTTTTGCTAATCTAGTGAGTATTGTAAATACCCGCAATGTAGTGGCGTCTACGAGAAAACGTATATAACAATTATCTCATTACAAGGGAGGCTGACAGGTGCTAGTATTGATGGGAATCATGGCAGGTAAAAGGATAGATTTATATCAAGTATCTTCTGCTTGAATCCAGGTGAGTTTATCGTGGGTTTTATGTTTATTTATAGATATTGTCATACGATTACAATAGCCGTTGCCGAACAGTTTAAGATAATAACATGATTTCGTCAGTCATTTTGAAACTAGTTTGACAGAAAAATTTGTGTGAAATAAAGACATTATACGCCTAAGTTTATTTTTGAGTATGAACAAATCGCTTGATTATTACTAAGACGTTAAAATGCAAATATATGGTCAAAGTATGTGTATAAGATGTATAAATAGTCAACTTTCAATTTGATTCTACGTTGTAAGACTCACTAGTATAGCAACCCTATCATAGGGCAAAAGCTTTCATAAGTCAGTAGAGGCACATGTCAATGGTTGCCACATGTATAATCTTTGTGGCAGTCCACCGCAGACATTGTATTATCATATTCGCTGTGTTTGACGAAAAATCTAGCCATGCGTGACCCTGAAATGGCCGGAATGCCCAAATCTGACTTGAAAATTGGGAATAGCTATAAGTAGTCTAGTTTCTGGCCAGAAAAAGAAATCTTAGATTAATTTTTAAAATACGATTACGGGGAATCATGTACATTTTCCTTGTTTATCTTTATAATATATTTAACTCTAAGACAAATAATAATAATAGCAATTCAAATTAGAAGGTAATAGACGATCACGATATGTGATAGAATATAATAGTTGGTGCTTGTATAAATTTACTCTTTAGATGGATAGAAAATAGAAGTTGCTAGCAAAATCAATGCTTGTAACAATCTGCTTGCTAAATGATTGATTCTAAAACGATGAAAAGGCTTAAGTAGTTTGAAGTAGGCAGGAACAATTGAACCATTATAGTCTTTGCGTACCGTAGAGTTCAAAATAAACTGTTACTGCACTAATCTGGAAGAATACGGAACTTGACCGTCATATATGCCATAATACTGAATTTATAGTTTAATCTGGATTCATACAAACACCCTGGATATTCATTTGCTTATGTGTCGAAACTTACGATCCTTTCACCGTGGATATTATCTTCGAATTTCACAGTCCATGATAGATTATATCATGATACAGATCTTCAGGACTTATGTCCATTTATGTTGGTGGTACTATGCGAATTTATTTCAGGATTGGGTCCTGTCTGTTAGAAATCATATTTTTTATTGATTCAATATAAAAAGATTCTAGGCTGGCAACTGCGTGTAGAGTGATCATTGCACGATCAACAAAGCCGAAATCTGCGCTGCAGGATCAGAGTCATGCCTTTTTACATCAGGCAGGCAGACGGTTAGTTTCACTTTTGTGTCTGGCCTTATCTACATTACGTAACTTTCTGCCTTTCTTTCGCCTAATTCAACCCACATACTTGTGTGCCTGATGTATATATTAGATTGTCACAAGCGAATCTGGCAAACTGGAAAATTAAACAGTTTTTAAGCTAATTGGGCTAGAACGATGATGCTTTAATATGTGATTGATGTATGCCTTACAATTCTTCACGCACTTGCTCGAGCGCTCGGACAGCCTACCTATGAGCTGTCGCAGCAATTTGATAGTGGCATATGCTTATCTAACAGTTTTTTTCGGAGTACGGAAAGCTACATAACTACACGAACTAGAATCGGAAGAGCAAGCGGTTTTAAGCCAACTTTGAATATTGTCTCTCAGTCTACGATGTACTTGCGGCATGGCGGTAGGTTCGGCATTGTCGTTGGGTAGCCAACAAGACAACGTGCCTTCGGTTACGTACTAATGGTCCATGAGTCTTTTGAGGAATTGTAGATAACGAGCTGCAATCATGGCTTCATTCTCCGACGAGTATTTCATAGTAGCAGATTTCCCTTATGTCCACTGCAAGCGCTGCTATTACCTTACACCTATACTGTCACCGAACTCGATTTTTTATGAAGACGACGCCATTATTTAGTCAGGTCTTTTTATGGCTGGCGGCAAGGATCGAATCATGCCTCGTCTATGGCGACCGTATGCTCCAGCCCGGTTTTCTATTGACTAAAGTTCCGCAAATTGCATGTGAAATACACCACATAAATTCCCCACTGGCCTGGAATCAGTCCACGAGAAGCCTATTTTTTTTATTCAATTTTTACATTTCCACTATTACCAAAGTATAATTTTGCAATGTCTAACACGGTTTTGGCGGACTGGGTTTCTAAACTGCAAACTCTGCTTTTGCCTCCTCAATCGCGGCAATGCATTGTTATTCCCCGTTAGGTCCCGACATCTGGTCACCTCCTCCACGGTTTTTAATACTCTATAACATTTCCGTTTTTAAAACGTTTGCGCGATTCACTGTGCTTTCGCTCATATGCTCCTTAGGCAATGGTTTCGTAAAAACAAATACTTGACCCCTGAGCGTTGCTTTTCGGGACTAAGCTACGTTCTTCCTTCTGAACTCATTTCTCCTCGAGTAAACTAGTCGTTTTTCTCTCTCATTTTCGGTAACATTAGAATATTTACTAGTCGAATTTCGTCTGCTAGCGATGCGTAGTTCAAAAGTCCGTTGTGTTAGCTTGTTGTAGTTTACTATCTTTGATAATATCCTCGAAAGAGGCCACTGAATAGCAGACGAAATTTGAAGTCGTTTTCGATTACTTGGTTTTCTTTTGACTCTGTTTGTGGTCGGAGGAGCTCCAGTCCCTTTAAAATCCTGAGCATTATTAACAGTGCAGTCGGTATAGTCATTCGATAGTCTGTTAAAATGGATATTGAGGGCATTGTTGGTCTGGACCATAGATGGTCTAGTGGTAAGCATGCTACGAACATGCTACAGAAAATTTCGATGCAGTGAACTAACAATACGAATATGCATCTAGATTAGGATGAATCTTCGTTGGAAGCTTACACAAGTGTTTAGATAACGAGCTACCTCTTCCATCGGAAGTGAATTCCTATTCAGATGCCTCTACCAGATTATATGTGGTGGCTGATCAATTTATCTTTGATGCAAACGTTCGTTAACAGTTTTGCTATCCTGCATCTTAACAAGGAGTCCCCAACCCATTTGCAAGGTGTTTCTATGTTTGTGCACGAATCTCCTTTGTGCTTATGTTGAAACCGAATGATATTTTTAGCTTAACTGCTGTGGCACCTAACCTCTAGCCTTACGTTCGAATCGCAGCTCTAAAGTTTTTCTTAATTGTACCTATATAGTGGCTTTTTTTTTTCTATTCGATATCTAGTCATTTTCCGATACATTAGTCCTAATTTATTTTCTGAGTCTATTTTGCGCTGAGAGCGACGATGCACACACTAAAAAAAGAAAACAATAATTGGATTGTAAGAGGTGGCAGGACTTTTTCGCTAGTAGGGTCTGAAATTGAGGCCTTTTTTTTTTAACTCAAGGACAGAGCTGAAGTTTCGTTGAGTATTACTTCAAGCGCGACCTTGGAAGACAGCTAAAATGAACTACGCTTTCAAGCTTTTCAAGAATTCTAACATTATTATGCCAAATACGCTATCTATCAACTCGGATATCGATGACTAACTTAAGGCATCTGTTCAGGCTCGAATAACCAAGCAATATCTAGATGAAAGTGATAGTTTTTTGGCTCAACTTTGCCTGTTATTTTAAAGTTATGAATTATGCTACTGGAACTATAACACTTTCTAGCTGTAGTAACAAATTACTATTTTAGAATTGTTTCCTTTTCAATCAATACGCCTCACGTACGTGTAAAAAGGCTAACCCAAACGGCTACGTCCTTCGCTCAGCGGACTGGTGGCGGAAGGTGCCGTAAATGCATGTGAAACGCATTACTAATAAGAGTAATTTCACGTTCTCGTTGTCGGTTATCGAATTATGATTGTTTCAGCTTTTCACCATTTTCTTTATATCGCAAATTTTAAGACTCATTGTATTGGTATTTGTATCTGCAATAATTAAGTAAGGACATATAATTATGATTTTTTTATAAGCAAGTACTCTGCGAATGCCGGTCATAACTGACTAACTATTGTTCCGGTAAAAACCGAAAAAAAATTATTCGAGGACTTTACAAATCATTATTTTCCATATACCTACCTTAACGTACCTAAATCATTCTGGTGATCATAGGACATTGGGGTTACTCCGAAGCCATTACGAGCTAAGAGCATGCACAGAGGACATGTTTATCCAATTTCAGTTCGATCATTGTTTGAGCTAGTTTTTAAACTTTATATCTGACATTGGTCCTACAATATATATGATATAACATATGAATATTGGTGATCCGTATTTGCTTGATGCGCTAAATCGGCGAGTATCGTACTAGTTTTTACCCTGGTATCGCTAGAATCGCACATAGTGGTATTTCTTAGGGCAAGTCGTCTTAGTAAACGCTTAATAACAATAATATACGCAGATAGTTACAACAGTGTCTTCCTTACACATTCATCATTGCACAGAAAGCCCCGTCCGCGATTATATGAAGTTTCCCAAGAACATCCGATAGTAACACGCAGAGTATATCTATATAGTTAGTCAATATTTGTCCGCGAGTAGCACTACTTTGACGCATAGGACGTGCGACGCATAGGACGTGCGACGCATAGGCACATTTAACGGCCGCGTATATACGTCACCCACAATCCGAATTGCTTCTTGTGTCCGGTTTCGAGATGTCAAGTAATTGTTGCCACTGCGTGGTTGCCTCATGATCGAGCTAAAAGTTATATTGTTAGCACATGATTGGATCAAGTGCCTAGCGAAGAAGGCTGCTACAACACCCACTGACAGACTTTGGCTGAACGCTGACCAGCGAGCAAAGGACGCGCTATTAGGTATATGCGCAATCATGGTGAACAGGGGCCAATCTGAGTATACATACTTTGACCTGCGAAGCGGCGTTTTTTTCGAAAACGTTTAGACGAATTTCTGCTGCTTGTTATCTTTAACAGCTCAATAGGCTCCGATGGTACAATGAGTTGTGAGCCGGCCACCAACAACATCTCATTGATAACCAATACTGCTAACTATCAGTACAAGTTTAACAATTTACTATGCTAAACTATACACAAGACGCATTTATACGCGTCCTGAGGGCACAATATAACAATAAGCATGATAATATCATTATATATTGTCAATCGGCTTAGAGAATCGTTCACAGCTGAAGTGAATAGAAAGCACTGACGAAGAGTGATATATTGATGGGTTGAGGGGCTTGCGTTTTTTTTGTCCACTTCTTTACAAGCAATGTACGCCCTTTCTCTGTCACAACGCGTAGTTGAAAGTACGACGTAGCGATATAGGATCTGATGAGAGGCCCGACCCTTAGCATCCGTTTTTTGTTGGAGATATGTGTTAAAGTATAGTGCTTTCGACCGGTTTATCTGTACGATGGCTTCGTCAACAAAGGACCATCTGTGCAGAACCCTCTGAAGATACTGGGAAGAGGGTCGCAAAGCGTCAGACTTTTTGATGACTTTTACTCGTCGATTGTGTAGTATTACATTGTTCAAGCTTATTCAATTCTTCAACTACTATGAAAGTATTCTTTAGAAATACTTTAATTCCACAATAGCGCGGTGCTGTTATTAGATCTATCATCATGTGAGTCAAATCTATAAGTCTGAGTTTCTCTCTTGAGGTACCGACTGTTCTTGGTAAACGTATTCGTCAAGTCGACATTTAAATCCGGCCGTTCCTAGAAATTTACCAGTTGGACGATCGTTGTTATAGAAATGGGACGTTCTAGGCAGAGCAACCTTGTATTTGTACCTCGCATATGCGGAACCACGCAACGCGTCGGGAATTCCCGATGATTTTTTTGTAGAGCCATTTGTATCCCCCACTAAAGGAAATAAGGGAAACGGAGGAACAGAGTAATAGGCGCATTCAGTAGTATCCATACTTCAGTGGCTCATGCATCGTGTTATACAACCTTTACAGGTTGTAGCTTGTTATGTTGTTGAAACGAACGGATATAAAAATAGACATTCTTTTTTAGTTAAGACACGGATGCTGTCACAAATCATTATCTGTTTGCCTCAAACTAAGAGTCCTAATCTCTATGCAGAGCTTCGGTATAGGAATTAACGCAGTTGATGCATGCTAGCTTAAAAAGTGGCTCACCTGTAAACTCGCATGTTTCTTTTGACGTTGGTTCAAATCTGGTTATCCTCCGGCTCCAAGGTAGAAAAATCTTCTTGAATTAATTTGAGTGTGGATGATAGAAATCAACGTTCTGGAGGCATTAAGCGTAAATATCAGGATTCTAAAAATGACAGGCGAGCTTTCCAAAAAGGGAAAAATCTATTTTATAGAAAAGAAAAAAACTTGGGTATCTATTCTACGACCTACGGCCCGTACCGCAATAATGTTACTTTTGTCGAGAGGCATACTCAGGACACTTCTAATATATCTCAATATATATAACGCTTATATGTAATTATATAAAAATGAACTCATCCATATTAACCCGCATAGAATTCCTTAAATAAGTAAACGCGATATCAAGGAATGAAAAAAACTTAAATTTCAAAGTACTAAGTAAGTTTCTAACGGGGTTTCATGTAGGCTTTATAGAGTTTACGCAGGTGCGGTTTCGTCGGCCGTACGAACAGTGTCATGCTATAATCCGTTACTAGAAAAACTGCTATTTTATTATACGTACATCGTACTGCTTCATTATGTCATTTCATTTTCAAAAGGATGGAAGGATTTTACATTTTTTAGGCAAAATAGAACAATACAACGTAAAATTATTACGGATTATATACTAAACACACAATTTTTAGAATGCGCGGACGACGATATGGAGGCTGTACGCATATACTATTCTCAGCCGCTTGCGGATTAACTAACAATTCATTTTCGTCGTATGGCTGTACCTTCAACTTCAACAGACTTTCGTTTTTAAGAAACGTTTACCTATTATTGCGACCAGTGCCCTGCATTACCCGCGTTTTAACGGAGGAATTGAAACGCATATGTAGAAAGTGGCTTGTCGATAAGGTTTCTACAGCCATATACATCGGCCAACATTATCGTAACGTATTATTGACATATTGCTTAGTTTACTGATACTCGTATATACATAGATAAGTATATAAACTCTGCGGTTCATTGTTGAGAAAACACTTTTTTTTTTTAGAAAATGTACGCATTATTAAATAGTCACGCAGAAAGCCTAAGCGTTTTTTTTTGCTCATATCCTTACAGGACACTATATACGTACTGACTTTTGCAATTTTGTTTTTAATTGAACTAAGAAGAAATCCAAGAAGGGAATTTCACTATTTTACCCGTCACATACTTATTGAGCGCTATAAATGGTTTGTCAATACGCAATAGTCATTGCGGGCTCCCCAACGATGAACGGGTCATCGTTCATTTGAGTGAATATTAATTCGATTTGTTAGTGCCACTAAAGTATAGCACGAGTGCCGAAATCGACAATTTCTTGCTCGTAGAGCTGTCGAACACAGCCTCAAAGAAAAAGAAAACACAAAAAAAGTAGGGTTTTCTTTTTATGAGAAGAATAGAGCACTATTTGTCGATTTTCGATTGTTCGACCTAGGTGCACGGGTGACGGAATCGTATTGATAAGCCGCCTGTTGTCTTCGCATTCCAATTCTTTCTTTATCACGATTTAAAAGCAACTCATAGAAGAGGAATGATTGAAAAAGAAAAGCGAACGAAAAAAAAATTCTGCTTATTTAAAATTGCATTTACATCGTTGCATTGGGTCATTAGCCACGTAGTTTTGCCTTCGTTTTTTTCTCGAACCTAGACTATATGTATTAGACTTGAGATTAACAAGCACATACGTGACCTTCTAAACTGTCATGGGGACGGAGATGTCTAATGACCTTTATGGTGATGTTGTACTGGTACTCGTTTGAAGATCCGCAAAACACTCTGCACATATAGCTAAGTACTGAAAAATTGCGTGTCTTACCAAAGCGTGTGTCTTCCTCTTTACGCATTCTAAGAACCGTTATGATCACGAGCTCATCGAGAGCGCTTTAGTAGCGGGACGGTCGCATTTCCGTAGCGGCGGTACTGGACGTATGGAGCTTGCCGTCACAAGATTACGCCAAAAATGATAAGATTATTTCATCTAGTAAGAGCAGGGATTTCTGCGTACGTAAAGCTAACAAAAATAGCCACCCGATCGGTCTAGTTCTGCCAGTTTCGCCCACATATCAAGCCTATGTATAGTTTCGCGATTTTTATTTGTCTTTCTTCAATACGAATTTTCTCTTTCCCTAAAAATTTTTTTACAGAATAGTGCATTATTAAGGAGCATTAGAGAATCACCCTGCATAGCTATGGGAGATAGATATAGATTAGGACACGGAAGAGAGCCGAAAGCGAGGCTATTGCTTACACATGACTTAGTGGCCTGCGTGAAATGGGTGCAGCCGTTACGTGTTCGCTTACTAATTTTAGCACACGCGAGGTAGTCTATGATCGAAATCGGGCATTAACCCACGGCCTGTTCACGCTGACAGGACCCAGCCGTCTGCAGCAATGCGTGGTGGCCGTCCCGGGCTTGAAAAACTTTGAAATATTTATATAGTCATGTTTCTGCAGAGAATATCAATATTACTTGGAGCATAGTTAAGCGAAATTGGACGGTCGCATGCAAGCCTTTCGAAAGTGTCAACGGGTTTGATTCTTTACGCAATTAAGCCTCGCTTTTGGAGTATCATTGCCAAGCCACAGCAAGCTGCCTTTCAATATGTGTGCCTGACGGTAAATCTGTTTGTCCTTGTGTCTTAGAAAACGTAA
>NW_019215331.1:0-16005 GCF_002532875.2 Varroa jacobsoni | reverse complement strand
CAACAGTCTTCGATGCGCATTGGGTTTATTATGTACTCATTATATACATACACACACACAGAGGCATATATATGTATATCGTTTAGTGGAAGAAACGAAGGATAGGTAAAGATAGTTATGTGACTGATTTGTTTGATATTTTGTGTAAAAATGTGTAATTAATTAAGAACAGTATCTATGGGCTACAGCATTGAATCATGAGTATGTATAAATGGTAATAGTTTTTATCCTTCAACAAGACATCGCTTATTAAAAATAACCAAAAAACTTAACAATGAAATGATTGAAGCTTATGGTGCGTATAACCAGTGCAGCGGACGCCTCCTCCGTCGGACGCTGGCAGGTCGTGTCGTTTCGGGTAGCCGATTAAATAAATATTCCCATTGAGTTTATATGTGTGGTCATAGGCATCGCCATAAATTCATACCGATCAGATGTTAGCGTAATTAAAGCTACTTCAAATGGTACGTGCTACTGATATTTTGAAAGGAAACAAAAGGCTGCCAAATCACAAGGCCATTTGACCAACGTGCATATCATTACATTCCAGAGATATAGTTTCGAGAGATGACAGTAATTACCATTAGATACTAAAATGTACATATAGGAGTTTGTAAATCAGCATCAAAACATTAGCTCTGTAGCGGCATACATTATCAGTAAGAGAACCAGATGCGAATTAATCACATTCTGAGTCAAAGAATGTCTTGGCTGTATGACGAAAATATACAACTTTTTAGTTGTATTGAGATGTTATGAAGCGAAATATAAAGATGACCGTATATCACGGGGGACAGTATTCCAGACATCGAATAAAATTATCCTTAAAATAGTTTTAGGATACACATATAGTATACTCAAATGGTCACTACAATCGTCCAACCTGAAGCCCAATCACCACTTAAAAGCCTGGCTTATACAATAGAGCTCTGCATGAATAAAACCTCACACAGCCACTTACTTCTTTAAAAATAAAGACTACGTACCAGACGTACTACACTTACTTATCCGACATACTAGACTTAACAAAATACGCATTATACGGCATAATATGAGATGCAACTAGTTGAGACCACGTACATAAATTAGAACTAAAGCACTTAGTTGAAGTTCTATAAAAAGAACATATAAATAAAGAATGGCCTAAAAAGTCGATGGCACTTATGCAATGAATCTCTTAAATCGGGCGTATATATGTGTTTAATATCCTCAGGTTAGTCTCTGAACAAGCTTCTGACTAGTAATATTACTGCTGCTAAGCTAGTAGGGATGTCTATGTTCTCAAAACACTTTTGCGATGCATAACCGTATCTTGTGGGGCTATAAAAGCTACGGCTACTGGTGTTTTTAACTAGCTCTTTTTTTAAATACACCACATGCGCACTGGTATAATACATTTTTCTTCTGTGGTAACAGTTGTGCTCAGGGGTTGCGTAAAATTGATTTGTGCCCATATAGCTAACTATTATCCTCCCTATTGAACGAAAATAAGGATATTAATAGTTGACCGCTGATAGCGCAGTAATTACTCTTTTATTATTCGTATATAAAGTGTTCGGTTTAAAGAAAATCATTAATAGTATTAACGTATAGCATGCTTTAGCACAATTGATACCAAATAAAAAGAAGGGGGAAAGAAATAAATGCAGCGTCTTAAAGCTAGACAATAACGTCGAGCGCTAAGACGTTGCATTGTATCTAAGCCACTAAGAAACCTATCTATGGTATTGTGTTTCCTGCATTTTGATGACAACAAGATGAAGCCAATCAAATCAAATTATTATAGTAGCATTATTAACCACCTATATAATTGCTCACAGTTCCTGTTAATACGGCTATAGAACTTGTGGAACTTGCAGGTTATTTAACTGCAATGTAAGAGCACAGGTTGTAACCATCAACACGGTACCTAGTGCTTCTTTTAAGTGAACTGTTAAGAGCTCACATAACCGATTAACATATTGTGCAAAAACATATCCTTAATATAAAAGTTCCATAAATGATACACAATGCTGGATGCACAAGGTATCTCGAAAATTTTGTTAGCGAGACGCAGAACGTCGAAACATTATTTATTAAGCTTATTAACTAGTCAATGCGAGTAGAGGGCTATGCAAGTTCAAAGGAATATTAATGTGTTATCCTGGTTTCTCCCCAAGTTAGAAAAAATATTATTAACAACGTTTTTCAAGGCACCCTAAATGCATACGATATTGTGATTGCAGGGAGTAATAAGAAGGGGCATATATACAAACTCAAGCAAGCTGTGAAGAAACTTGAAAACCATGACTTAAGTGTTATGTGTTAAAAGCTATGCGGTTTCGGTATCCTGGTAAATGAACATTTTTATTCATTCAACCGCAATTTTTCTTTCAATCAGAATTAAGTATTGCTGTTTACACACTATTGGGTTCAGCACGGCAATATTTATTTAACATAGGTTGATGAGTGCGTGGTTCTGCCTTGGCGGGTAGACCTCATACCATCCGAGACTAATACCCACTGATTCTTAATACTCTTCTCAAACGACTTTCTAATGGACCAGCCATTCAACTGATAGGCTTATAGGCTGTTTAAAGGGAACGGGCCACTGGATCATTAGGTTGGGATATCGTTATCGCACCCTACACAGTACCGCATGGCATGTCGGCAATATTAGCATATAAACGTCCTGACAAGAGCAAAAGAGTGATAGTCTTTCCTACCCACAATCCTCATTTCCAATCCTCATTAAAGGCTAAACAGCGTTATGCACGCTATGGCCAGTTAACAACCGGGATAATAGTGCATTAATCTTTCACACCAATGACAAACAGTCAGGCCTTCATACTAATTTTTGTCTCTGATAAAGTTATGTCTGTCCCTAATAGATGATAGACCTTCAGTATTCATATATCATTTTTTTTATTGCAAATATAATACGATACCTGTTCATGCAGAGAGTTAAAACAATGTAGAACGTACAAGAGGAAGAGCAAGAGGCCCACACAAACAAACGATAATAACGAACAAGTCTGGGGGGTTCTATACAAGATAGCTACAATTTAAGCCAGTTTATTGGAATCTCATATAAAAGGAAGCTAAAATTGATAGAAACGTTAAATCCATTCAAACCTACCTTTACCAGCACAGAAAACAATAATTTCATCCTAGGATGTAAATACATACCATTAATAAAATTATTGTCAAAGGTGATAGAATATATATTCAAAAATTACTTCGTAAAGAATTACTAAGATACCCTCATATAGGTCATTTTGGCTTTACTTAAATAACAACTTTAGCAAAACGCCATATTTGGCGAACAGCGCTAACGATAAGAAAGATTTTATAAGTAGTCGTAATAGTTGTGCCGAACCTAAGTCTCGTCTGCCAAAAAAGCTTCAATCCACATTCAAGAGCCAAAAACATAATAAAATAACCTCATACAGATTATGTAAGACCGTAAAAGGCTACATATCCACTCTCATAATCCATGTCAGCAGTAAACTGATTAACATCTATCTAACTAAATGAGCAACTACCGGTGAAATCATAAGGATCCTGTCACAAGTTTTTGAAATATTCAAAAGTGATTGTATCAAACAATGATCTTGAATCCACTAGTATCTGATTTGAAGCACTTTTATCGCCTTATCAAGCGAACAATAATATCTAATTTTGATTTGTACGAGGCCTTGAAGTTTATCAACAAAATAAAAGAGCTTATCGCTAGCAGAGACAATAAAATAATATTTCACAAAGAGAAACATAATAAGAAAGATAATAAAGAATAATTCATACTAAGTCATCGCAAAAAGGGTAAGGTCGATTAGAAACTTATAATCGGGATCAGTGAAAAAGTTGCCGATATTATTTTAAACGATCTATTGCTAAAACGGAATATAAATGTCATTAAAGGAATAATAGGCCACGCAATACCTGATCAATTTTTCAGAAATCTAAACAACCAAAGTACCAAATAAGAAAAGTGGACAAACATATGTATTTTGAGAAGTTTTCCATGGCTTGCAGCATAATCGAATAGAAAAAAAAAAGTGCAGATCCAACCCAAAGTTAAAAATCACCAATGAGGTTCAACTTGAAGAAAGAAAAAAATTAATTAAGGCCGAAAGATACCGTGGACACGATTTCAGTCTACGTTTACAATACAGAAAAAGAAGAAAGTATAAACGTAGATCAATCCCAACTGGGGTAGCTGTTGCAATCTAGGCCATAAATAGACACAGTTGTTTGTATAAAGTAGATAATCCTCTAGTATAAAAGATATTATCCAACCTTATGATAGACGAACAAAAACCTCTCTTGAGCGTAAATAATGCCAAAATAGAACAGAATGCATCATAAAGTAATAGCGAAAGCAATTACTAACGATATAAATTAAATAGCAATATTGTAAAAATTACTTATTGTTAGCGCTTATTCCTAAAAAACGATGAACAAACTAATTTCCCAGTTCAATAGTAGAATATTAGCTATAGAAATACTTGAAACGCTTAAAATTTTGTTTAATTTCTCTTACTTTTATTCGCGTTATCTTTATTAACAAATGTATTATGATAGTTGAGTTTTCAGTAGATCCTTGTTTGGTCGTTGTGTCGTGTTTCTGACATCTTATCGTTTGTTCCATTACGCCGCCCAATGAGCAGAATGAAGCTCAAAATTATAGCGAGCACGAATCCACAGAAGAGGATAATAATTACTACGCCTGCAAACACCAATTCAATAATACATCCAAACAGAGCCACAGTAAGACTTAAATTTATTTGAACAGAATAATAGGTATTTTGGTCTAAACTGTACTTTTTAAGAACGTGCACAACTTCCACTAATCGTGAACGTACCCGTAAGAGAAGCCTGCGGACTTAAGCCTGATCATTTGATACAAATAGGTAATGACGTTCTCGACAGAAACGGAACTGCATGCGTAATCGTCGATGTCATAACTTATTCGGTCGCTAAGTGATTCCCGATTAGTTTGACAATAGTAAAATCTAAAAAAAAAAGTTCGAAATGGAACTTATGCTTTTTTTTTTTATAGAGATATAAATAAGTACCAGAACGAGTTCTCTATTGAAAAAAAAAAACGGTTACGTTCGATATTGGAAGAAAAGTTGGATCTTAAATTTATCATGATTGGGTCCAAGTTAGATTCGTTTTCAATTTAAAAATTTAATGGGTTAACTTAGAAACCGGGCTTTAGGTCAGCTCTAAGCAAACTGGCCAGCGCAAATAATCGCTGTTGGCAGCCATGCACCTATCTGCCACAATAATAAGAGGTGCACAGTGCAATTTAGGTGCGAATTTTTGGGTCTGTATAGGAACAGCGGTTCTTGATTTTATGACATGGGATTAACGGCACGTTAGAGGGAGTATTTTCCGTCACATAGTGGCACCCTGTGCTCGAAGCGACGCAGGGTGCTGTCTTAAGATATAATGGTTCTAAAAAAAAGAGGAAAAGAAGCAGTGGAGAACTACCAATCACGTACAGTCAGAAGAGCAACTAAAACGTTAAGTGTTGTAGAAAAAGATTCACAGAAATTTTCGAAAAAAATTAGACAAGTGTATAAAGTCTAGCAATCTATGAGAATCAATAGAACTCTTATTGCAGAAGGTCTCGTTGGTAGCTGAGCAGGTAATAGAGTCAAGTATATACGAGGTTTTCAGACGATTTTATTATGCAGGTATAAGTTTTAAATTTATGTGTGAAATACAGTAGAGCAGTTTTATAGTCCTTACAAATATCTAAGGCCTCGAGTACCATCATTCGAATATATTGGTTTTTTCCGAACCATACGTACAGCTAACCAGCTAGTTCTAGTGGTCACCGAAGATATCAATGGAGCGGGAATTCAGTAAAATAGCGCTCCTAAAGAAAATGCTCTGCAACTAAAAACTTTCATTATCATATGAAGAATCATATGTGATAAAATATTATTAGAGAATATCAAACACTGTAATTCATAGTTAACTGACTAGCCAAATAAGAGAGCAAAACGAAGCGATTAAGTTCAGCCTGTAGTTTACAACCTTACCATAATTACTTTCGATAGCTCGTCGAAGGCTTCACTAAAGAGAAAGACCAATGAATATTGAAATGCTGACAACTTTTGTCACAGGCTGCATGAGTTTTTTGTTGGCCACCAGTCACATGCAAAATGACTATACTGAAAAAGTGTTATGAAAATACTTCTGAAAGGCAATGAAAGTATGGCACAACCTGTGAGATTGCGAAGTTGTTGTACTCACAATTTACCGCAAAATTAACAGAAACGAATAAGTGATAATTATTCAGTACTGAAATAGTGTAGTAAATTACAGAAAAGTTATACATTTCTCATAAGCAACGTTTAATTAATAAAGTTAAACATTTCGTAAATACGCTTGCTATTATTTTTTGGGTAAGGATGAGAATAAATCCATAATAAGAGTTACACGGTGAGAGGAGTTCAAGAGAAAAATGTGAAAAAAAAATACCGGAAAATAGTACAAAAGGAGTAATTCAAAAGAAGAATATTTTTTGCCAAAAATAAAGGATCTACGGAGCGACATAAAATTTAAACTCCTAACCATAAATATAAACAAATTTGTGCACAAATATCAAAAACGGTAGCATTTACCAATAGATTATACCACTACCGAAGCGCAGCTATAGACGTACCTTTAGATATATATGCCCGACATATATCGTCCGACAGTTATTTTCGTGAGATAAACGCAGAGAACTGGTACGGGGCGACTAGGAATTTAGTTTTTTTGTTCTTCGATTATGAAACTTTATATTTTGTAAAAATTACATTATTAATTAATAAGAATACATTATATGTGGAGTAGAAACCATTCTAGCATAATTATTTGGCCTGTAAATAATAACAGAGAAAAACAATTGAGAATGATGTGTGTAGAAAATAAATATAACAGTGAATGAAGCATAATAGGTTAGCGATGCACACCGAACGTTTTGGTAGGGGAGCTACCGGTGGGTTGGCAGTTCGGCCGGTGTACTTAAGATTGAAGTTATGCACTGCTCATAGATTCAGCACGATTCCTCAAATTCTGTACAGGTAAAATATACACGGTACAACATACCAATTCAATATAAACATTTCACAATTTTCTGTAATACTGCGTATGATGATGTAGGACAGCTTTCGCGGATTAGCTCGGAGCTATTATCGCTAACATAAACAAAGACTTATAATGAAAAATCGATGGTACTTGTCCAGAACTGACTCAGACAGCCCAGCCCGAGACTGAAACAAATGAAATTCTTATGCAGAAAACACGGAGACATTAAGGTTTGTTTGGGAAATTAGACGATTCTTGTTCAAAAAATGAGTTGATCGTTTAGATATAATCATTGATGAATGAATGTCACTATTCAAGAAATCAAATATGCAGCCGCTAAAGCAACTTATAACTCTGCTTAACGTATGCCTATCGTACACTGGCCCGACGACAAAACAGGCAAGTGCTAACTCGACAGCCACAGTTTGGCAGGCAACCTAATGAAGAAAGCGAATAAACGCAAGGCAATAATCGATCATGGAGAGACATAGCTTCGAGATATTCATTTTGATAGTTTGAAGGGTGTCAGGTGTGAAGAGCCAGTGAAGACGATAGATAACTTGGTTTCCCTGGAAGCTGCGTTTAGAAGCCAATGCCAAACGCCAGCCAAAGGCTGTAGTGACTTTATAAAAAAGAAGAAGCTTTAATTACTGCGCCTGTTTATGGGAAAAGGTAAATACGAATGTTATTGTTGTTATGAGCACATGTGAAGCAAATAATAGGCTCAACAGGTAGATGAATCAGTCTTAATCATAACAAGTGCTTGAAGCTATTAAAGTAAAAATATGTAGGAACAACATAGTATCCAAGAGGCATGATGTGCGTCAACGTTCAGAGAATTTGCTTCAAATGACCTCGAAGCCAACGTGAAGCTCAGCTCTAGGTAGTGTTGTGCTATTTCTACATTATGACTCGTCCAATATCACAAGTATCAATTGCGAAATACGTATTATGATTACGTATAGTGCCGAATTACAAATAAATAATTGAATGGAAAGCTTGAAGTAGGAAAATAAATCGATCGTATTCGTTATCGCTGCTTTAAATCAAGAGAACGCAGTTAACGGGGTAATAACGGGTAGAATGCTGCATTAATCTAAAGAATGAGTCAGTGTAAATGTAGGGCGGGTAAAGTTTATGCTATCAAAAGAGCGAAAATGGATGGTACTGAAAAACAACGGAGTTAAAATATAATATAAAAGGACTAACCTAATACATTAGTGGTGCCGTCCATGTTTTGGTGCCCGTCGATATGGACTGCACGTCCTTGGAAAATGCGTGAGTCGATAGCATCATTCAAGTTTATCTTGAAAGCCTGGTAAGTTTCCCGTTTGTTACGAGGAGTCTTAATGGCTTTTGAAGCCTGTTTCCGAACGTACTTCTGTGGCAGCGGTTTCTGTGGACGTGCACCTCTTCTTAAGAGGCGCTCAATTAGACCCAGTTCCTCTCCCATTTTTGATAACATGAAGTTCCTAGCCAGCAGAGTTCAAATCTGTACATTACTTTGCAGCTAGAAATAGACTAAACAATTATGGTCACGTCTTTTTAGGTGTATATTAAGGTTAGAGAATTTACTCATGAAGCTAAATTCGTTTCTAACTAGTAACGTGCGTATTATAGCCAGCTTTGTTATTAACTTCACGCACAATATAATAATATCAATCAATACCAGCAGTTACCTAGCTAAGTCTGCTCTCAACATTGCTTGTAATACGTAGCGCTGTTTATCCTGTTTTATCAATTAACAGCGTTTCGAATCAGCATAGGCACAAATCAAGAGGTAAAAAATTTAGTTGCTATTATCAAAGAACAAAATATCTAAGTATAGTCAGCAGTAAAGGGATGCAGTGATTAATAATAATGAACAATTAGTGATTAGTGAGTACAAGTTGGGTCAGTAAGTGCTTAACATAGTCTACAGAGCAAGCTGCCCGTTTTCGACACACTCATTTGTTACATACGATATCGACTCGATCGCTAGCTTGATTATTACCGCGTTCGATAGGTCCGACGCCAAACGAGGTTCAAAGAGTTTCAGAGAAGAAAAGCTCGCAGAAGAAGATTACTGACAACACTGACGAGGTTTCTGTTATCAATTTAACCTTGGATTCCTTTTTTTTTTACTCAACTATCACATTTGCCTTGTGCTATCGATTAAATAAAATAAACCTTCAAAATAAAAGTAATTTATTCTTTTCTATTATTCGTCAGGGTTGGCCCATACCCAAGCAAGTTATATTTAGTGCTATGTTAATAAGAGCTGAAGTCAGTTTCTTGTGATGTTAGTTAGTAAATAGTGTAGTACTTTAACAAAGCGAACCTTGGATTTTCTCCCCTGCGCAACTTGGGATTATTCGCACCTTCTGTAGCATTATCTCGTGCTTCGGTAATGCCTGACGAGGAGGTTCCTTCACTATCTTGTGTAACCATACCATCGCTGGACTTATATTCCCTCAAGTGCGTCATGAACGCATCATCATTTTGCTCAAGAAGTTGTCTCATTTTTGCATTGATTGATGTTCCGCCATTTGCAAACTCCTTCTGGGCCTGTTCTCGCTCCATCACCTGCAGCCGGTAAGGTGAATTGCATTGAAATTTCTGCCAGTCTGAGACATGCACCCCACGACACAGGTGTAACAAACCAAGCGGTAATGAGGATAAAAAATTACGACAGCATAATTCACAACGACAATGGTCGCGACGCCGAACAATTATACGGAAAAGTCACTTCTCTGGATAGAATTCTTGACGAGGTAGTTCTTGTTTTGAGTAGTCAATTAGTAGCTTCGTAGTTATAGGCACTGTAGAGGACAGTCAGCACAAATTAGTAGGTTCTGCTTTCTCGACTTGTGCGAATAACAAAGCATGTTTTTAAAACATGGAAACACTATGACTTCCTTTTAGTAACCGCTTAAAGTTTAAAAAAAAAAACGCATGAGCTTGTTTCAAGATAGCACTGACTGGTGATGATGATCGAAATAACACCCCAATTTAGCTAATTGCTTGGCTGTCTTTCGCTCCCTTACTGAATCATGCTTGTCGTGTTATTACTTATGTGATTTGATTATCCGCCAATGTAAACTATAGTACCAGAACAGTGGCTATAGTTGAAAATGCCTAATTTTTTAAATTAGTCTTAAATACGGTGGCGGCAATTTGTTAAGAACTGTGACATTCATTAAGGTAGAAATAAATGGCGTTATAGTACTCTACCTATAATCAGTCCCAACTGTGTGATGCACTGCAATAAGCTGACACAAAGGAAGTAATATAAAAAGTACTTGCTGTAAATTTCAGCTGTCCTTGATGATTCCAGTAAGTATTATGATAGATATATGTTGAATTTTTGGCTATGATTCGATAATAGATAGATTGACACCGGGAATAATAGCACATACATCGAAAAAAATGAAATTGTACAACTAATACCATTAACTGAATCGTCAATTTAACTTTCCTAGGGTTCTTTATAGAATACGACGTGGTGCGCCAGACATAAGATAAACATATCTATATATAATAAAAATATTTAATAAATATTATAGTGACTAAATTAAAAAAAACTTCTCATGCCTAGCATCTTGTCTAAGCACCTGCAAGACAGTGCAAGTTGTTCTGAAGTGGGTGGAGTCTATTTCTTAATTTATCAACACCTAAAGTTATAACCACGAAATGAAGTTTGCCAATTTTTGGACTCGAATAATAGTGACGCAAGTTGCTTGTTGAGCTCGTATATTTGCAGCTTGCAGTTTTTGAAGTGATCGAGAAAACATGATAGAGACAATTTCCAAGCTGTAAAAATGAATAGAATTAATGTTACAAAGAGACACCCAGACCGAAGTGTTTAGATCGCCGAGGCCTTCTCCTTATTAGTCTTGTTCAAAGGCAGGATACTTGCAGTGACAACCCACACAAGCAAAACGCGACACTGGCCATATCTAGAATTCGAATATGGAATTCTATGTATCTCTAGGTCACTTTTCCCGTGATAGCTTAGTGAGTAACGTATTTGCCTCCTAATCTTAGGGTCCAGGTTGAAGCCAATGCATAGATACAGTTCCTTTCGTGCTGAGAGCTAGGGCTCGATAATAGAGGCTACATCAGCATTTTGTTGCCCCGCGTACTACGATACGCAATTATCAAACGGTATTTGTATTAAACGGAACTGAATGTCATAAATTGTGATTTTCAATCTATATCTTTTTGTATGCAAATTTTTCCACGCTTTAATAGATCAGAGGTAACAAAACATCATCAAATCGTTTTCCTACTAACGTTTGATAGATACGATGTATAATTCCCTATTGTCGAAAGTACATGACATGGGACAGAGCTGAGGTTGCGTATACTTACGTGAAACACAAACGGCTTCCACTCATAGCGATCGAAGTACTTCATCGCTCCGTACGCGTCCGTTCCAAGTCCTGCCTGAGCACATACGAAATCCTCTTCTACAGCGAATATCCCTGCAGTACCTACAGCGAATCAAAAATCGTATGAATTCGCCACACCGTTCGTATACGTGCGCTGTTTGACTGATTGATCCATGGTTACTCAACAATTTATATTTCTCTGATGCAGGTGGTTACAGTTTCCTGCAAATGTTTCTCTCTCACACTGAGCTCACTGCGAGGAATATCTGAAGTTAGTCTGGGCTCGCTAGCTTGATCTATGCCGCTGTTGACATCGTTACAACAACCAATTCGATTATCTACGCGTAGTGGAAACTGATATATACAATGTTTGAAGGTCATCGCAATATACTGCTACATCTACAGCTCGGGCATTTTTAGATGATTTCTGAAATTCACGGAGAGAATCCGGCTTATCCGATGTTTACTAATGCAAGCCAGCCATAACTCACGTAATATTTTTTTTACTGAAAGGAACGAGGTGCTTCGTTCACAATGATATTGAACGCAATTGACCTGACGACGATTCTTTGAAATATCCACCGGTTAGAGTGGCGCCAATTTCAGCTAATTGTAAGGAAAAACGGGTTACGTAGAACCCCGGAAATTATAGCTATTCATGGGGCAGTGTTACGAGTAATTTTACGCCGGAGGTATAGCAAACTTACCGAGAGATGTTCTAAGTTCTTCATCGCTAATGATAATAGGAAATTATTGTAATCATATATGAGTCCCCCTCGATGCCGCAGCTTTAACCGAATGAAAACTAAGACTTCGTTTCGTGTTGAGCCTCAGACGGTAACGGTAATACGGCATGTAAAATTTGAAACACTTAATCATAGCGAACAAAAGCGCGACCGTTGAAAGACACATTTTTACCGGTTACCGCTGCTCAAAATCGGTAAAGGGCAAACAACTCTCGGTATGTAGTATATATACTGATAGAATAACACCAAGAACAATGGTAAAGAAATCAGAATCTGTAGCATTAAAATAAGCTCTGGCTTAGGGTGAAATGCTCGAGGCGGGATCGAAGTTATGTGTCGATTGTGGATGCAAGCAAAAAAAAATAGAGATATCAACCAACACACCGTTTCGGGGCAAGCCGATCTTCAATATCAATCATTCAGTCATTAGTTTCATTGAAGTCATATTCCCTCTAATTAAGATGAGAATGAGCCCTACAGTCGTTTTACTTAAAAGCAAATATATCTGAATATCATTTTGGACTTCAGATTCGTTATTATTACCGTTTGCAACACGTCTGTCTGATATATGGAAAGTGAGGTAGCGTCTCTACGCAGAACCATTGTGTGCATTATATATGCTGAGATTTACATGTACGTAGTAGGCGTTTCGATAGTGAACGAACCTTTTACTGGGGCATACCTTTAACACTAGTTGAGTATTTTCACCTAAATAGGTCGTACTCAGGCTCTTTCTAAAGTTTGTTTTAGAGCATCGTAGAGATTTTTTTCCTTAGAGCATTTTAATGTAGTCCTTAATGGAAGTAAATATCGATTTTATTTAATAGTAAATTATATGACAATAAAATTCGGCCGCGAGGCTATATAATGACTGTGGAAAGCGTTAACAATCATTGATGTACATAATTTTACAGGTTTCTTATTTATTATGTAATGATAAAATTGAGTAGGTGGTATTCTGTTTATAACACATCTAAACAGTATATGTTTAGAGTCGCTATAAATCAAAAAGTTTTCCTTTTTTACGTAATCTTACATTTACCCTAATATTACAATTTTTCCTACGATATAAATAAAGTGAGTAGTAGTTTTGTGTATATAATCTGTTTTTACTACACTACTTAATTCTACACTTTATTAAGCTAATCACACGTATTGCATAGTACATGTCGATTGCGGGAATAGAACAGGCCATTGCCGGGCTTTATCAGCTGAATGCTTAACCGCGCCTTCGCTGTCATCAGTTGACAACAAAATGACGATAAGGTTTGACTCCAGTATGTTATTTTCATTTGAAATCAGGAAATCCAATTCGTCGGACTATCACTTAAAATAATTTCTGACCCGGAGACATTTTGCAAGAAAGAACCGAAAAATGTGTGAGAAAAAGCTTAAACGAAGATCATGCAACCCGTGTCTAATAATTTTTATTATTAAGGAAGTTACATTAAATGATGTTGGATGACCTAAGGCAAATATATTCATTATGGACTATAGGAATTATTGGAAGGATAGGCTTCTCACTGTAGTAAAAGACGGTGTATTGGCCACAATTCTTACATCCTATACTTTGTTTCGTAAATGCGCGGACACATTCATATAAACATTTCATTATTACTATATATTATATTAGAAAGCTGATGCTCACCTCTAGTGACCATCGACAAGCGTCATATACGTTCGTAGAAAGAATCCTAGAAAATGATTTTGGCTCTCAAAAAGACTGATGGCATTTGGTATCTAAAGAACTAACAGTTTTCGTAGTTTTTCTGAAAACGCAAAAGTCATGCACGCTATCAGCGCCGCAATATTTATACGTAAGCCTTAGAATCTGTCGCTTGCAGGAGAACTGCGCGACATAAACGCTTCTGCCTGTCTCAGAGATTGCCATTAACCCGGAAAAGAGGTAAGGATTTCAGTAATTGACGTACGACGCTCTACGATTTTACCTAAGGTATAAATTATTAGATCAAAATATCTAGAAATAGGCTTAGAGACCAAACATTGTTACATTTACCGAAGAGTGTACAGTATTGAGCAGATGTTTTGAGCGAGTCTTTGAGTGGTCGTCGTTAACCAAACGTGCGACTAACTAATCAAGTACTCTGATAACTTGAACGCCAAATGTCAATAGAAATTTTAATAAAAAATATCAAGAATATCATCTACAAAATCTTTTCATTCAGCTTCAAAGTCGCCATTTCTACAATCAGAAGTATCTAGGCCTGTGAAAAAAAAGTACTGAATTCTTAGTCTTTCGCAAACATGTTTGCGAAAACTCTCAATAACATGCTTCGCAGCCAAAAGAGAATTGAGAACTGAAAAAGTCCTTGCATAAATCCTTCAGATTTATGCACGTATCCTTGTAATAGACTTCGATATTGGTAGGAACAATGACACAATGATATTTAGACACTAAAGTTATGGTCAACCTGATCATATGTATCTACACAGCAAAGACAAGTGGTTACAAAGCTGAAGGATTTCTTTTTTTTTCTTTAATAAGACAGGAACAAGAAGGAAAGACGATCCGCATTTGAAAAACGAATTTGATAAGCATAATAATACTCAATAGGACTAGCTAATTACAGTGACGGACTACGTGTTTTGGGTACGTTAAATTTTAAAGAATTTTTAAGAAAAAGATGAAGGATACATATGGCATTATACATCACATTATTCTTCCCGTTTTCACCAGTCCACAATGCTGCTATCGTTTTATGGCTGAAACCATTTGCTTCCAGCTTTAGTACGAACTCTCCACCTTAGCTAAATTAAACGTTAAAAGGAAAAAATATATTAAACAGCGAGAGAGAGAGAGAGATCACGGTCACCTTATAAGCTCGACGTTAAAAGCTGCACCCACGAAGCGTACGAAATATAAGACGGTATATTGTCTTATTTATGACACTCAATGAATGTCTATCATTTTAAGGTAGCACAACGTATCCCGATATATTGACGTTGTGGGAAAAGGAGACATTTGCCCTATTTGACGTATAGCTAGCCTCTTATAATGTTTTAGTACGCGATCCAGATCACGAATCCGATTACAATTCGATCAATTCCGATTGTTACTTATCTGCCGCACTTCGGCAGTGTTTTAAAGTCGGCTTACTGAGTGCCACGCCACTCATACCCATGAAAAACGTACTTATAGAGAGAAAACTATATATTTATTGCTGACTACTCCCGCGACAAATCCGTCTGATCCTAGTGGAAGGTGTACTTAATATAATGGGCCCGAATATATCTAGTACTGTGACTGCGTTTCCTTTCTATTGGATAGAAGCCGCCGTTGACTAAATTATTTTCACGGAGTCTGCGAGAACGCATTAGTTCTGGAACGTGGCAAGCAATTTTTTATAGAATAAATTAAAGCTTCTATTGGGTTTCGATACTTTCGGAACAGCAAACAACTTTTTTCGTGTGATTTTAGCTCAGCTTTACTAATAAATATGGTAATTTAATAATACTCATAATGACTTTGGATCATCAAATGTAGATGAAGATGCAACTCTTGCGTTAAAGTGCGTCTCCAAGTGCTCGTCGGTAACCGATCACGTAACGTCTTGTTGAAGTCGATGGATTGGCATCCATATTGCTCTGTATTGCATCATGTTGCGATTTCTTCGTTTTGCCCAAAAACCTGTAATAAATCGATGAATAAATTAAAGAAAAAAGCAGATAAAGTGTAAAAGTTTACCGAGTTGCAGCAACAAAGAAACAGATGTAGTGTATGTATGTAAGGACCTCTTGGTCTCACAGCCAACAAGTAGACGTCTCTGACAATCCTTTATATTATATATATATATATA
>NW_019215330.1:0-16014 GCF_002532875.2 Varroa jacobsoni | reverse complement strand
TGCTGAGTCGTGCCACTTGAGGCATATTTAAAACGAAGCTGATCTTAAAACGAAAATAAAACACGCGGAATCATCGAAACTGTGTTCGTTTATCACATCTAAAATGATTCGAATATGACCTATATACACATAAAAGTAATCCGAGGTTTAACAAAGTTAATTTTATTAATGTTAATAACCTGTTTTAAAGAGCGTTCAAACCACTCGTGATGCAAAATAATGCTCAACTAACTTATTTGACCTTGAAGCTGGAGCAAAGCGATCTTCACGAGGGTGAGGTAAGTCGATTTACGCGAAGTGCGGGAACTCCACCGCACCAAAATTAAGTCGAATATACACGTGGGGTCCATTTTTCCACAACTATTGAGTAGCCAGCGATGCGCGCTGAATCGCATACTGTGTTTCCCATACCGCGTGCCGATGGCAGTCCGTGGCCTAACTTGCCTCATTCTGAAGTTCTTTCTGAACAATACAGAGTTTCCTGGAGTGTTGGATTATCTTTGATTAAAAACACACACACACACACATATATATAGTGGGTGCACGCCGAAACTTTTTTCGCAAGTTGCATGTCCGTTAAGTAAAATACCAAACGGGTTACTTGAATGGAGGGAGGATGATAGCATACGGGGCCATACGTGCCGCTGTAATGAGGCAATGCTTCTGGCCATTGTTGATATGATAAACTGCTACGATTCCAAACTTATGCATATTGTTCTACTATGCTATCAATTTCAATTCAGATAGAACGAGGCAATCTTACGATATACGGCCAAACGGAGCTGACAGGCCGTCGTTTTGATGTTGTACATGTCACCGGAAAAAAAAAGAAATTAGATCATAATTAGCTACAGACGAAAATGTTGTAACCGACGGGTCCCTATATCACCGATTAGGGATTTTGTTTGAATTGTGCGCGATATATTCACCAGGATCCTCAGGAACTCTACACAGAAATACATCCACTACAACCCATAAGGAGATTTCTTTTGCTCTACTCGGATACAGCATCGACCATTTTGTTTCCGGTCGCTGTGTATGAACATGGTTTAGTTAGCTTCGCTGAGGCCAGCTCCGCTAATGAACTTTCAAGCAAAGTCGAATGTACCAATACATAAAACACGTCCTAAAAACACAGTTGTTTGTAACACTGGTTATACCTTCAATGAACTCGATAATAGGGAAGTCCATAAAACGGCCAATTATATCTGAAGCAAATGTTTAGCTTATGTCCGATATGTTAGCAATACCGAGACGGCTCACCGTTTACGCATGTTTCGTATTATGTTACACACAATGTTGTCGCATTAAACAATCCAATACAACAATGTACAAGTTCAGCCGTCACAGATCTATAGTGGATAGCATATTGAATTCATGCAGCCTCACCTGTTCGTATGCTACGAAGTACTCTAGAGGTCGCCAGGTCTTTTTGGTGCTGTTTATTCAAACAAAAAGTGCTAATACTTGTACACCAGCTAGGTATGTTCGAGATCAGCAAACGGGGCAGTGTGACCATTTGTTGTACTTGCGCATGGCTAGAAAGCATCTTCAGCCGCTGTCATACGATACAGTGTTACAATCTGCGGTGTGCGACCTTTTCAGCGTGCAAGCCTCGTCCTGCACCGCGAACCTGCCCTAAAAGCAGTAATGCCTTAAGTGACGACTGTGAATAGCTGCTCGAACGCGTTTCGGTTCCTCTTGCTCTGTTTCACTATTTCGTTTCCTACACGCAAATGATATTTACGCGCGAATACACAATAGTTGAATATGGCTGAGTGATGTCTGTTTTATATATATAGGTTACTTGCCTTTTCTGGTAGTACCCAAATACTTTACACAGAGCATTAACAACGCAATATCTCAAGTGTCGTATAGGTTATACTAGTCTCGTTGAGTTTATAAAAGTAATTTGGGTGCTTTTTTAGGTGTTCCCAAGATGGTACCAAAGAAAATGGGTGACATGACGTCGATCGCAATTTTCCCCGTATCTGGAGCACCGACATATATTAGGTCCGTGAAAACCCCGTTCTCTGCATAGTCTGTAGTGAAGGTTGTGCACAATAAAGCTAGCGACGATCGCACCCGAAGCACATAAATAGCCATTGATCCCCGCGAATTCGTGCTCCCAGTTCGTAGGGTTGATCTTAGGTTATTCAGTTGCTGGGAGCTTAAAGTGACGACGTAAGTCCTCGAATAGCAGTAGCGAGCCGGCCAAGAGACATGTGAGACGATTTCGGGTAGCTTTGCGTGGTGCTCTTTTCAACAAGGAGGCTCCGACGTAATTTATTTGCTCCGGTTCTCCACTCTAAGATCTTCACAAGTAACGCCTGTCCCATATGTTACAGTCGGAACAACCTTGAGGTCTAGCACGTTGAGAGCAGCTGCAGCGGATTCACTGCAGCGATTTGATCACGTGGTCATCCATCCAGCTTCCATAACCTCCGTGCATCTTTCCGTTACGTGTGATGGTTCTGCTGTTCGTAGCGAAGAGCTATCCCAACTACAAAAACCAAGAGGCTAATGGGAGAGGTACAAGGTGTCAGTGGCCGCTGTCCTACTTCCCCTTGTAAACTTCATCAATCAGAATTATGGCGAGTCCCACATCTGTGTTGTAGACACACAGAGCCGAAGCAGAGCTTGCTGCACCTGGAGTTGGCGCTACTCGGGTGTCATTAGATCGTCTACGTACAAAATGGTTACGTCCACTTAATCAAAGAGGCCTTCTAGCAAAATGGGAAATAAAGGGAAACTTACGTTATCCATTTAAGCTAGGCTAGTCACATGTATAAAAAGCCGAACACTGAAAAAAAAAGAAACATTGGTTACTGATTTCGTGATGACGTGTACAAGAGCACGGGGTACCGCTAAGATGTATTGACAATACGTGTACATTTGTAATTTTCGCAGTAAGTAACTTAAGCCACCGCGTCTGGGTCTAAAGTATTTAGCATCCACCGGCTCTCCATAGCTGCTGCAAAGGCTTAATAAATAGATATACAAAAGTGAAACACAGAAAAATTGAAAAAAAAAAACATATAATTCGATAAAAGTAAATTTAAGAAAATCGAAATAGATCTTCACAAATGTTCAATGTGATTTGCTAATGGTACTTATTAGATAGTGAGAGGATTGTTCGATTTGTCTAAAATTAAATCGTATACATTTCCGTTTGTGTTATGAGGTGTAACACATGCATACAATGTTACAGCGCGTGGAAACGGATCCGGCCCCTGCACCGTTTAGGAAACTATAGCACCGACTGTTGGACACGGTTTTAAAATCAATGTGACCTTCCTAAAGTTGATTCAATTTTGCATGAACGAGCATAAATTGCCTGCTTTATACTCCTGAGGGAATCGAGACGATAACTCAATCGTTAAGGTCAGAAAAATACTTGCATAGGACCAATTTGCTTAGCGCGAAATTGAGTAAGTCGCAAATGTTAGTGGCCTCCTTCTGACAAATTGATTTACCCGCAGACACGTTTCAAACCTGTCTTTTATCCGGGCAATTGTGAGCCATAAGGGTAGAACTTCCTGAAACTCCCTGCGATGCTGTCTCTGTACTTCTGTTTCACTTTCTACGAGCATTTCAAAGTAAATTTTACTTGCCCAACAGTTAGTCTAGGTTCACCCAATACTACCGCTTAATTATATTCTAAGAAAAGGACGATCATAAAATCATGACGCATTACACATTATGGAGACATCCCATACATATTGGCCTTGTACAAAAAGTTTTGACCCTTTTAAGGCTGCAAGCAAATATTTTTACCTGTTTTAATGATTTTACTTAACTAAATATAAGCCATTTTGCTTAACGAGCTATTTCTTTTTTTTTTTTTTTCTTTGTAACACTTTTATAGTTAATGGGTAAAAAATCGTGACAAATAATTTTTGCACCTCTGCGTTGAAGTTAAATTAACACCGTTAAGGGAGTTCTGTAGAATGATAATGGGGGAGATGGTAGTCTGATGGCGCAAGACCCAATCTATATGGCGAATGCATTAAAATTCATTCAGGTAAATTCATTATTTATCTAAGCTCTCTCAATTTTTGTCGAGCAACTAAAGGTGCATGTTGTTTGGAATTTTCATGTTCCCGTCGACTTTTTTTCTTCGATGCCTTGATGTAATTTGTTAAGTGTTGACATTAGAGACCCAACCCGTTCGTTCTTCGAGGCGGGATTAACTTAGGATGTACAGTTCCCTTCCACTCGTACCAAACGTATAGCATCATCACGCTTTTCGGCGTCACTCTGGGCTTTGCCCCAGATTGTGGATCACATTTTTCTTGTTTTATTTACACCCTATTGTGGCACGTGATCCACTTTTTATCACTTGCATCGATCTGGAATGGCTCACTTCTGTAAAGTTCCGCAAATAGAAACAAGATTGAATACGTTCTTTTGCTTCAATATGTGTAACATTCAGATATCGACCTTTTTTTTTCTTATAAGTAGCTTTCTTCAGAGAATTTAAACCTGCTTCATAGTTAAGTGTCTAGCTCCTTCGAGTTACTGAGGCTACTCGCATGCCGCTGTTGGTCAGTAGTTTCATCAAAATTAGTCGACCACTATGAAAAATATGTTTCGGATCAAAGTTTCAGAAATTTCAGTCATCTTCAGCATCAGCGCTCCATCTTAAATACGGTGTAAGGTCAAAGCAAATCTCCGATACGAACGTCGAGCAGGCACGACTTTTGTTACCTGTGATATATGATTTGAAGGCGCCCAACTTGTAAGACCTGTTGCTTAAAGTCATTTTGAAGCGGATATTATAGTAGATGAACAAAAAAATCAAACATTGGATTGCAACAATTTGTTTTACACATCAACCCTTTGTGCTGACCATGTTTCGCCATTGAATAAATCGATCCCGTTTACATTAGAGCATAAATAATCAACTAAGTAAAAAATTATTTTCTTGGAACGATATCGTTACTTCTAATTTTTTTCAGCTTTACTTAGCAAAAACAGTTGTAACCACTGTTTTTTTTTCTAAGTAAAGCAAAGTGAGTTCTGAATATTCAATTCTAAGTAATGCTGGTTCTTTGCATCTAACAGAAAGTAACAATTGTTGGACCACTACTGAACTGATAGTACGAACCTGCTTAGCGAGTTGCTGGGAAGAGTCGCTTTCTTGCCGTATCGGTCGCTCTATAGGCCCTTCTGGGATTATATCATCAGCATTATATCGACATCATAATGCTTTCATTTTCTCAATGTAGTGTAGCGTAGTGAATGATACATGTTAACTAAAATATCTGATAATATATACTTATTATGTATTTTTTTTTTTACTATTTACGGCATATTAATTGTTTGTTAACGGCGAAAGTATAGTAATATGTATATGTTAGTTACTTTATCGAATGACTTCATTTGAATGGTTAAAATTTAATTCTATTTAAATTTAAAAAATGAAAGTTTAAAATTTAAATCTCTTTTTTTAGACCCTTGTGGACTTATGCTGCACGTAGTCAATGTACAATTAGTGTTCCTAGAGGTTACCCTACTCGTCTAGCTGTTTCATATTGCATTTACACCAAAAATATACATTTACGTGCATACACACACGTTGAACGCGTTATGCACTTCTGATCCGTTGTCAGGACAGCACCAGCTCTATGGCCGACCCCACCAAATTGTCTTTTTGCGCCATCTCATTACAGAGACTCTATGGGGAAATGAGCAACCAGTACACAAGGTTCGGGCCCCAATAAATGAGCGTGTGTCTGCTGTATTTATTGGTGAGTGGCGCACGTGTTCATCTTGTCTCCCCTAAAATAACCTGCGAGGCCTTCGTATACGGCCCCATCAAGCTTCTCTCTCTCTCGCTGCCATTGGTCCCTGCTCTCATTTAGAGACTGTCTTGCTTGGCGCCGTCCGTCCTTTTTCGCTTTCTATAATGCACAAACAGAGTTCTGGTCGAGCAGCGCGACGGGAAGGACTCGAAGTCTGTCGGGGCCTACGGGTAAGCATATAATAGGCATGGACAGACGGACGATACGCTATGATACAGCGAATGCGGCCTTGCTATACACTGGCTGTGCGTCTATCGGCCTCTTCGCTAGAACACGCGGCGGTGTGTCAGTGTCCATCACTGCTATTCGCCAGCATCGCTGCCTCTGTTCCGAGCTACTAGGTTGATTGGTGCAAATGTGTTACAGATGCAGTAGTGAGTTGTTGTCTCGTTCGAGCCCAAAACACAGGGGTTGCACCGTATGCAGCCAAATAAGTCTAAAGACGGCCAGCACACCAGCGGTTCACTTCCTACGCAGAAGAGTAGGCCACATTAGTAAATGGTGGTGCTGCTACCTCCACCACCACCGCCGCCGTCGCCGACCCTGGCAGCCTACTTTCGCAAAAGATGGTTTCGCAATCTCCTCCCGTCATGGCCACCCCGAATGTCGAGCGTCTCTCAATCCAAACTCTGAAGCAGACACCCCCCTCTCCCCCCCACCGAAAGCCAGGGAGCTATGAAGGGATATTCCGACCCCGCTTCACTTAGGGCTGGTGCAGCACTCCAGCTTCCACAGCTGGGCCCATGCCTCGGTCTAGGGGATCGGCAGACAGAAAGGCAAGCGGTAGAGAAACTAACATAGAGAAAGTGAGCGGCTGTGAATGCCTGGTTGGCGCAATGGCCTCGCGGCCCAGGGAACCCTAAACCTTGCCCCAGCCCGAACGTCTCAAATGCCTCTCTCCCACTGACACGCTGCTTGGCTGCTGCGTTCTCAGAGTAGTGAGGTTTGCTACGGCTCTATAGCGGCGAAGCGATGCCGCCGTCGGCTGACTGCTGCTGCTGACACCGTCGGCAGCCGCTCTGAAGGAGTGAGAGAACCCACTGAGTCGATGTCTGCCTGTTCCTGGCTCCAGCGAGCTGCGGCCCTATTTTCTACTGTGCTTGATTGCTGGAAATAGCGCCTACCAGAGAGCTAGACGAGGGTTACGGCGCTGCTAGGATGAGGATAACTTTGGCTAGAGAAACACACTACAAAAGACTGGCTGGTAAAAACACGAATGCGATCAGCGTTCCTGTTCCCCTTCACCACAATCATCATTTTCTACATGCACTATCCCGTTACCGAGCCTGCTATCCAACCCATCTGACACGCCTACCATGAAAACAACCCAGAAATTAAAATGGTGACCTTCGTCTAGTCAACATGGAGTCCCGCGATCATTGGGTCTGTGTATTGATCTTAGGAAATGCTGGATCATCTCATAGATGTGTAAAGCACATGCATATGCACATGCATACATATGCATGTGCATGCTCAAATACTCTACAGCTGACGTCAGGTTACTAAACCGCCAAGCTGTCGCAACGATCATATTGTATGATGGACGTAATCTATAGATTCACTATTTTCCATCAACTTTTTCATCTAAGTGCGATATTAGAACGCTCTTTTGCCAGCCGGCGCGCTGATCACATCCGTCTGGCTTATCGCAGTAACGGTGATAAGCAACAACAAAGCAAACACTGAATAATCTCGCTTAATGGATCCATAAAGTTAAAATAAATAAAAAAAAAATACTCACAAGAATGACTCACTGGGGTAGGTCATTTCCGCTGCTTGCCTTTGAACGCTTACTCTCTAGCGTAGCTATATGAAAAGGTATGTGTGTGGGACCTGGATGGCTCCTATATGGGATTCCCGACTGTGGGTATCTGCTGCGTGCCGTACGTGGCCAGCACAATCGCTCTTCCTGCAATATGCTCATAATTGCCGGCTGTCGAAGAGGGCCTTCGATACGATGTCGTCACGTACGCGATGCAAATATATGCCAGAGAAGCGTGTACGTGCCTATATTGTCAGGTCAGCGTCAGGTGGCCGGTTGTACCTATAGTACCTAATGTGGCCGTGTTTTAGCAGTTCTAGTGGTGCCACCAGTGACAAAAAATCACCGAATCTGGTTCAAATGAGCCTGCTCATTTTTGAATGATATATGAAATTAATATTCAGCAAAACTTATACATCGCAATTGCCGGAAATAAAATTTATGAATGGCAGGAGTTGCGAACAGGACCTTAGTACACAATGTTATGTGTCAGCTACATTCTGATGGTTTACCAAATGAGATTTCAGAGAATCACACAGTTGTATCTGGACGATATAGCCTTTCTACCGAGGAATTCCTTTATGGTGTCTTGATCAATGCGAGGTGCGTACAATAAAGACGTTCAGACCGATCCCAATGCCTTCTGCCCCAGCGGAACTGTGGTAAAAAATAAGAAGATAGGACTCCTATCACGATGCACCTACGCTGCAATCGAGACGGCAAAAAAGTGAATAGTGCATCTACAGTCGTTTTTGCTCCGAGCAGGCCCTGCGCGCCATGGGGCGACAGGGTACTTTTACGTTTGTACGCTGTGTGGAAATAAATGGCGAATCCGCATGACGGGCCTTATTCGGATGAATTGAAATTTAAAATTAGAAGCATGTTGGAGTGGGTTATTGGTCAACATTATGCCAGTTCGTATCCGCAAGCGCAGATAAGGTTCCAGATTTTCTGCATGTAAAGCAAATTTTCAACGCGTTGAATTCAAAACCCTCGTGAATATGCGTGTAACATAAAGCATCCACCAGCATTGATTCCTAGTGAAGAACTTTATATGTTTGAAGTATCCAACCGCTTCAGCAGGTGTACTAATAATAATCTTTCACCATCTCTATCTCGATCAATGACGTGATCTAATACTAATCTGTACTAATCTGTCCGTATGTCGACTCATCAGGAACAGAGCTTTTACGTTCATTATAGTTCTATCGCTATGATTATTATTTATCAGCAATATTATTGATAGCACAAATGGCCGATATGAACTTGTTGCCTGCACGGCCAATGATGGGCTTGATGTTGAAACTATGTAAACTTGAGAGCGGCGTTTCGCAACGTTCCCGTCTAACGCGGCCGTCCAGGCGAACAGTCAAATGCCGCTTCCTTTCATTTCCCACTCAGCGACGCGAAGGGTCAGTCGACGGAGCCAGCTGGCCCCAGACGGGAAGCGATAGGGCCTTCCCAATACCAAAGCATCCCTGTCATGATATTATTGGTGGTACAAATGAAGGTTGCGGTGGCAATGTCCCAATGCTGTTGTCGGATCAATGTCGTCATTGCAAAGACAAGGTTAGAAAATGGCATACGGCCACCCGTTGCCGAACTGCAGCCACAGTGGAAATCAGTGGTGGTCACACAGTGTGTGGAAAATATACACAATAGACATAAGCTTGCAGCCATTTAGCTTTTCATACGCTATACAAGGCAGCCACGTTTTGATCAAGCCGTGAAGGTCACCACGAACTCGCCGCAGTTGCCGACAGTGTGTCAATGGGCGGAGCCTTTTATTGGGGGCGACTGTATTTGCTGGGGCGCAGGAGCCTCAGGCTCCACCCAACGCAGCTCCACCAACCAGAGGGCATCTGTGCTTGCACAATGTGGCACAACGTCTCTTGCGCCACCCGCCATGTAGAGCCCCAAGTAGAACTCCCGTGGGGTGGTTTTCAGTAAGAGGCCAAGGGGAAAGCGGGGAGAGAGTCCACTGGGATGTAAAAAAAAATTTAAAAAAAAAACGAAGGGCAAGACGGGGGCGCGGGGAGTTAAAGAGAGTAAGCTTGCCGGACAGCAGCTCCCGAAGGCAGAGGCTGGCTGTGTCTGTTTGTAGACGCATACGAATGGTGGGGCAGACACATGCGGCAACGACAGCGTAGGAAAATAGTGGTACAGTAACAGGAGGTTTGGTGGGGGTGTTTGGGAGGAAGGTTTTCCGGACGATGACGGCGGCTATTGAGGGATACGGGAAAGGGGCAAATGCAGGGAGCAAACCTTTTTACTCTGGTCTTGGGAGAGGAACAGGGCGGAATAGCGCAACATCTGTGACGAGGAAACGTTAGACCCTCTGGCAGGCTACTTGGCTGGGGACGCAGCAGTAGGGCATTGAGAAAACGGCAGGAGCATGACGATTGTAAGCAACCGACTCTCCGTCAACGTTTGCGTCATCTACAGTGAAACCCTTCGATAACGTGTTAAGCAGCCAGCGGCCGGCCAGAAGCAACTACTAGAGCTGCCATGCAAGCGGTTGGGGTCAGCCAGCCAGCAACAAGAGCCGTTCCCGCTGTGGAAGAGGTGAAGACCTTGACTCCACGAGAGACGCACTAACTATAGCAGGCGGATGACGGAAGCGGCTAGATGAAGAGAAACAGCAAGAATGCGCAACAGCTGATAACTGCCACTGCTAGTCCAGCGGCGACAATGGTCGAGGCAAACTAATCCCAATCCCACCCTTACCCAAGGGGAAGGTGCCAAGCCTACATGTCTGTTCCTACTAATGTCTGTTCATGCACATATCTATAGACAGGATGGCACGAAAGGAGCTTTGTCGAACCTGTCTACATTCCTCGGTTCTTTTTGCTGCTTCTCAACGCAGGCCACAATTCCGCAAGATGCTTCTTTGTGGAAAGGTGCTAAAAATCAAATATTCGGTTGAGTCAAGTAAATGTTCTGCGTCTGCCTAGGCACATTAGAGTCGACACAGGTGTCAGAAATACATATTTGCGTCATATAAACTGTACTCGGTGGCAAAAGATTCAAAGGTTGCTAGGTGCAGCTGAGTCGCATGCTGGATGCACGCTGATGCAGAATTCGAATGAAGACTGCGCTATATAAATACGTATGTATATTAGCACGTGAGTTGGTACGCAGTTGGAATTCGGCCACAGTTTCACATGTTGTAATAGGTATGGCGTTCGTTAGTCTCTGAAGTTGGGTTTTGATAAAAAGATTATGAAACTGTCCCGTTAATAGGTTAACGCTAAAGTTTATTGTTATAATGCTGACTGTTTAGTTTTCGCGAGCATTACACACAGATAATCCAGAGTAATCTGTTCGAGTGCAACAATCAAGGGGTGGCTATAGCTGGTTGCCATCTTTTTGAAGGTACTTGGTCTGGCAGATGAAGCGGTAGAAACGTCTTGAAGCCCTTGTGGTCAATGCTTAGCAGCTTAGTTGCTCGGAAGTCAATAGCTATTATCATGCAGAAATCAGTCTCGGAAGAGGAAGTCCGCCAGCTGTTCAATTTTTCGAGGAGATTATTCAACATATATATATATATATATATATATTACAGTATTACTCGTTAGGGTCGTCATTATTTGATAATAGCTGAAAAAGCTATTTTTCCTATTAAAAGTTTATATGGTGTTGTATATACTTTATAGGTTTTGTCGCATTTTTAGTGCCGATGAACCCTTATCCTGTCGGCGCGAAATCTAATGCAAAGCTTTCTGCAATCGAAACTATGGCTCAATAGCAGATAGATTTTTAAGGGCTCTCTCGCCGGAGTTAAATGGAATAGCCAATTCTTTAAGCCCTTGCAGATCTCAGCGCACAATATTCTAGGTCCACGCAACCGTGTTTCCGCTTCGGTGCGTATAATAGCGAACTGTTGATGATAGCCACAACGCGACCGGATACGCTTGTAAAACACGCCCCGCGTCAACCGACAGTCACCAGCGAAACGGCATTCTATTTATGCTCAATTTGTACTAAAGGTATATATTATATGACCGAACCAGTTATATAAGCTGTTCTTATCCACTGGTTACAGAGAATTATAGATGAAAAATAGGCGGTTCCTTAAATTCTGGCTAGTGGTATGTGAAAGAAGAAGAATTAATCCGCTAGATGACTATATGCACTAGCGTTGGCCAAACTCGTTGTTGGAAGAAAGCCGACATCTTTCGATTTTGTTTATTTGTGCTTATGCTTGTTGGTCCTGAATATAAATAGGAGTAAGGTGTACACGTTACATTAAGCCGGAATACATAATAGCATGAAGCGTTTTTCATTGTCCTTTGTCGCTTGCTGATCCATTGGCATGTCTACGAAGGCATATGTATCATACTCCACCACATGAGACGCGGAAATATCTTTGGCCATATCCTACAAGATTCTGTAATATCCTTATCACAATACCTTGTTAACGAAAGGCCAAGTAATGTCGCATCCATATTAAGATCAATAGATCTATTCTAATTACTCTCCTTACTTTTCTGTGGCTCTAGAGACCCCTCCCAAAAAAGTTACCACCTTCACAATGGGACATTTGTAGGAGGTCATAATATTTTTAAGTTGCTGCGTGGCGAAGTGAGGAACCGCCTCTGGCGGCTGACACATTTGGAAGGAGCCAAATGTACGTACATAGTTTCTAAGAAAAGGTTACGAGGATGCCGTGATAGCTTAACGCCTACTTTTGGGTTTCTCTTTTTTTGGTATTAGTCTCTTTCTTCTTTGCTTTCTCGAATACGAAATGCTTATTTCATTGTTTCGGCGTTTTCGAAATTCGTTCTGGCGACTCCTTTTTTTCCATCGTCTAAGGATAGCTCTACTGCTTTTGCGATAAGTAATGAACGTCTTCTGTTGCGAGAAACAGTATGATAGTAATACCAATATGCTTCTGTGTGGGGGTCCCGCCATCCCTAAGCGCTCAGTTCAGCTATTGTTATAGCTGATATTTTCAACCTTTTGAATCGATGCAATATCTCTCATTTCGAATCGCAACCGAAACAGGGTTGTAAGCCGTACATTTGAAGCCACAGGCTAACGGCTATCTGCATACAATATAATATAATTATTGAACTATATCACTGTCGAGTCGGTAAGGCTTTCCATAATTGTATATCAAAAGAGCGAAAGTCACAATCGGCACAAAGTTTTGTAGTCTTGAAGAAGACCTAAAGCAAGTTCGTGTTTATCAGTTAGTGAACCAGCACTTTGTCGTCGACCTCCTGGCCTTACCAGCACGAAATTCGTATGATACGAGTGGGGCTACAATAAGCCCAAACATGTCTACCATTTATTATTACCTAAATTGTTCACCATATGTACACGCCCACATTCGTTTTGGTCCTCAGAGAAATATCCTCATGCCAACATGTACCGCTGCACGTAAGTGTAATATAACTTGTGACTTCACAATGATTCGACATTAACATATTATTTGTTAGTGCTTCATTTATTTACTCACTTCTGCACGGTGCATCATTATTCAGCCTAGGTGTGCCAGTTGATTAGACTTTGTCATCCTCCTGCTGCATTAATATAAAGCTCTTACCTTATCTTGTCAAACCTCATTATGGTACTAGTATGTGCTGCTGTTGTCTAATGAACATCGTTCATTTATTGAAATGTTTTAAACAACATCTAGAGTTGTCATAGGGAGACTTGTAGGGGTCACGAGTTTAAATGGATCACTCACTATCTCAAATCGCGCTCAGAAAATAGGTCGTGAGAAAACAAAATGAATTGCCCGCAGAGACATTTTCCTTCCGCCCCTGTTGAAAAATGTGCCTGAAAGAAGACCTTCGCCGAATTCACCATTATTTAACGTAATGGGCTTTGTCTTTGCACGAGACTTAACTAGTCATACTTCTGAAACTGGCTGTTAGGCAGGACGCTTCTTCCATCCAATCAAACATGGTTTGCACCTAGACGTAGTACCACCATTGACCTCTATACGGGTCCAAAAAACCAAAATTTCCTTGACAGAGCTCATTTAGCATCGCGTGTAAACAAGAACAGGTTTAACCCATGTTTGGACTTCCCCCTGTCTCCAAACTCGTGACTATTAAATGGACGATGACACTACCAGTACAGATAATTATGTTTTGCTATGGCGATGTCTGCCTATCGCTGTACTATTAGTAATTAGACTGGATTGTCCGGAGGCAAAGGTGGACTTGGGGGGCTGTTTTCAGCTTTTTCGGTCTATTGTGCGGCTATAGCGTGAGCCCTCTTGGCAGATGGGTGACAGGCAACGTTGGCCTTCTCGTTTCTCTATAAGATCGAACTCCTATAACATGTCCGCACTTGTCAGTTTTTCCAACAAACACTTCCCTCTAATGAAACCAGGGTGGCAATAACATACGAAAAAAAAACAATGATAAAAACAAAAACTACTACAAGCGGAAGCATTGACAGATATTTGCAGATAAGTTTAGTTACATTCGCCGTATCATTTCTATACAGAACTGCTTCTCTTGAGCCATCCGATAATGCAACTGTAAGCGCAAAACACGAGTATATTATAACATCAGCCGTTTCTGTACATTCGCGTATGCTTCGCCTTATCGTTAAGCAATAGCAAACTTCAACCCTTATTGGCAGTTAGAATCGTTCAGTGTTCAAGAGCTCTTTCGGGATTCATGTTCGACATCCTATCTATTCCTGGATTAGGGGTAAGCAGCTGGGTTGGCCGGAACGGACGAATAGTCAAGTGAGTAAGTGAAAACAGAACTTTTTCGTTGGACAAAACACGCTCTGCTAAACTCTAAGCCGCTTCCTAAATACATAAGAACCATTAATTGTTACAGTTGAAAACAGTCTGCTTCGCTACGGAGCCCTTACATGGTACTTACAGGTATGTTTTCTCATCAATATGTGTATATATCGAGGAGAAGCAGGTACAGCTCTTGGATACGATGCGAATGGCAACGGCTACGTGCAAGCGAGTCGCTGCAACATAGCATAACATACATATATGACAAGCCGCTTCTTGCTCTCGGTCAGAAACAGTGACACCCTTTTCCTTTCCTCACTCTTGTGCTGTCTTTTTCTTTCCGCAGGCCGTTTGAAAACATCCAACCAGGGGCTAATGACTCGAGAGGTGCGTGGCAGATATGCGGTGGTGCTACACACTGCCAGTGTAGATGCTCCTTGGCTTGACTCTTGCCGCCAGTGTTGCCGCCACGTCACAAGCTGTTTTGACCTAGTGGAGAAGGAAATACCGATGGTGACCTTGGAAGCGGATCGGAGTTCCGCGTGTTCCCATATCCATGTTGTTGCAATGGCAGGACTCACTTGTAAACAGCTGAAGGACGCAGGTTGACACGAACACAGCCTAGAACTGCCTGCTCCTGAGCTTTCAGTGACTGTCAAAAATTGCTTTGTCGACAGTTTTCTTCGTACGCAGCTTTGGTGGTTTTTGTGGTGGGCGACGGAGCGTGCCATCGACGCAGTATGCTTACTGCGAGTGGCCAGGTAGAGAAATTGACCACACCGGTGACAACAGCGATAGATATAGGAAGTGCTGGCACTATGCCGACTTAGTGTTGCTATGCTTCTCGTTATCCATCGTCGCCCCATATAGTTGTCCAATGTCACCCATATTCTATCATTCGTCTAGCTTGGACATATACTTAACGTACATATAAAATATCATGCACCAAATATCACATATACGTGGATGCCATCACAAGCTGAAATTTCGATCAATCACTTGACAGGCTTCTTCCGTTTGTCCATGCGGTCGTCGTTCTCCGGCATGCCCACGTCGACGAAAATAGGTTAGCCGTAAGCAAGGCTGGCTGTTGTTGCCAACGTGGTTGCGCAAGCAGGCTTGTGCTCGCCAGGCACTCGGTTCCTTGATTCTAGGTTTCGTTGATCTCGATAGTTAGATTGATTTAGTTACACTAAATTATGCTATGCCAGTGTGGGCCGCTGGCTTCATACGAATTGTATACTTGAGTTTCCTCCTCATCATCATCAATGTCAGTGAAGATATCAGTGTCAAATAGGCGATTGCTTCTCCCTTATACAACGCCTCCCTTCGTCCTAACCTAGCCTCCGAAAATTGCTACTGCAGAAGCAGCAGCAGCAGCAGCAGCAGCGTATAAAATGCACGCATTCTGTCGGTGGCTTGCGCAAGCACTCGACGACGATAGCGGTTTTCTTTGCCACTGCTGCTGCTCACTCAAACAATATCCACGTACGAAAACAACGGCAACGCTAACTACTGCACGCAATGGTATAGAACAACTGTTAGCTATTACTTGAGCCTGTAGCTTGTTGTATGATGTTCTGCTGTCTGTCGAAACAAATAAAGTCGGCGGCACGTACAATTATGGGTGGATGGAGGAGCTCCACATCGTATGGCCAAGTTAGTCGGCCATCGAGGCAATGGGCCGAACAGATAGTCTGCGTCACCGCGGACAGTACACTTGTATACTT
>NW_019215329.1:0-16021 GCF_002532875.2 Varroa jacobsoni | reverse complement strand
AACTCTCGATAAGCGCGATATAATTGCCGTACGAAGAGTTTCGGCTTCAAATCCCATACAAGGCCCCGTTTTGATTTCAAAAGAAAGAAAAAATAGGAGCAATGAAATTCACTTTTAAGCTCAGTCGTACAGGGTAATTAAAAAAAAAAACTGGCTTTTTTGGTTGAAGGTTCTATCTTATTGGCTAACCCAACGTTGTTGTTCTGCTATACTTTATCTCAAAGATAAATATTCTTGAGCTACCGATGGCTACTGCCGGAAGCTCACATACATCGGACTGATTAGGGAACACTTCCTAACGAAGTGTGAAATAATAGTACTGATTGAAACGCGTCGGTTTTAATTGTCCAATGAAAATAAAAAAAGTCAAAGAGTAATTTTTTGTTTTATTTCTTTTTTTTAGCAACGCTTTACCTATGGTTCAGCTGTACGTGTATATATATATATATATATATATATATATATATAGAGGGCCGTCGATACATTAAGTTCAACAATTTTGACTAAAAAAGAAGCCCGAACTCCGCGGAAACTTGTCGCAGTCGCATATACATTGATTATTTGTCTACAAAAGACTCCATGTATGATTTCCATGAAACCTAGTGCATTGATTGAGAGTATAAACCTGGTCAAAGACCCGTTGATTACGTTCACCAGTGGAGCGTTTGAGGAGGACCCCTTACTTTGAGGTGTTCAATTTGGTTACGTGGCCACTTTAAAGAAAAGTAAGAATTTTGCAATAGCTAGGCGACTCTTACGTTTCGATGTGATCGTAGCATATCTTTTTATTTTATTATTGCTCAGAAGTAAACAGCTTTTATGAATTGTACAACAATACACTTTACTATTGCGTCATCTATATACAGATATATTTCAAGTGTTTGTTCGGCAAATTGTTGTATATTATACTTCAACAATGTGTCACGACGATCTATTTCCGCTATGGATGGATAGATGAGCTAGTTTTACGCAAAAACAAACAGATAATCTTTTTATAGCGTTCATAAGCGTCGCTTCGTTGTTATGATCCTCACTTGGGGTGCGAGAGGTCGCGGGCCAAATCCCGAGTTCAATACGTGTAATTAAATAAAGAAATGTACATTATATGTGTTCGATAGAACGAGTGTTGCTAAGCTCGCTCAGCGTTCAAATGTGGGCTAGTAATACTCTTGCATCATCGTGCGTATGTCACGATAAACCTTAACCATACCTCTACTCCACATCTGATATACCGGGAAGCCTGGACTCAGCTGATTGTCTCGTCTCGTAGTTTTACACAACTCTCAGATACACGTTCTCATCAGCGTTTTCCTTTTTGGGCTAGCGATAGTGCTTTACCCAAGGAAAGATTCTATCTATCACCACTAATCCTTTAGCCAACCCTGGGCTCCCTGTATAAAGGTATGAAAAGAAGCTCTTTCGAAAAAAGACCATATCCTAATCGTATATCTACATATATATTGAGACTGTACCATAGCCTGACAAATTCGGTTAATAGAAGCATTGATGTGCGGTAGTGTTGGGGTGTACAAAACGTAAAATACGCCCGTGCAACTCATAAATATACGGGTATCAACCGTCCGAACAAAAATCTGTAGATAATGTAACGTAATTCCCATCAACCTGCGCCTCCTATTCCAGTTCGAGTATCACCTCCTTAGAACCTACAACTCCGACCTGTTTAGCGCCACTAATATTCCACTTATTGTCGCTAGTTAATTTGTTTAAAAAGAATACAGTACCGCAATTACGGGTTGGCTTAGCTGATAGAGTGTAGGCTTTCTAAACCTAGAATCGTTACTTCGTTTGACCCGATATTGAGCGATAACGACAAAGAAAAAAGATGCGCAAAAAATGTCACATAAAGCTTTATGTAAGGTAAAACTGCCCAGAACGATTAATATAGGAAAAGACTTCATAAAACATCCATTGAGCTTTAAATTGATTATATCATTCATCAAGTAGTTCTACGACTAACCAGCACCTCATAACAATCCAGATATAGGAGCCGAATAGTAGGTGTCCGAGTTGCGGAACATAATAGTTCTTAACATAAAGCCCGCCGACATTTAATCAGAAGGCACGAGTTAAACGCAGAAGCGTTTCGAAGTTTTCGAAGTAATTATTTATCCAATCAGAATAGCGGTTTACGAAAACAGTCTACTGAACGGATACGAAATGTCCAACTGATTAGTCATAAGCAAAGTGTTGCGATCTGTCATTTTCCGTACGTCGTCAGGTGGTGGGCGCCCCTCCATGAGAGGTAGCGGCGTTAAGCCGGTAAACTTTATAAGCGCAGGCTGTTACTTGGTGCTGTTATTCGTACTATGATCTTTGCTAGTTTCTTGTTATCCGACTAGTTCGAACCGGCGCATAGCTGGATCTGGCTGAACCTCCCAGCTGTATTGGCTTTGTACTTCTCTTGCATGTTCTTAATTCCAATATCATTTTTTTTTAAAGTTTATTTTGGTTCATTTGTTATTTATAATTGATTACACACTAAACAAAAGGAAGCAATCAGAAAGTTATGATTATGCAACATTTTTCCCGACGCATTATGTATCCTCCATAGGAGTAGCCAGTACGGTTTAGGGTTAGCTACTTATTTCTTTTTAATTATGCAGAACATACATTAAGATCTACTCTCAGCTGTTCCGGCTAAGTTGCTATAACCGATGCCGCCACGTTCAGTTGTTGGTCGACTTGGAACGTTTACGTTTGACCGGGTTAGGTTAACTACTGAGAAGAACAACCCTCTTAAAGCGTTCCTTAAAACTTTTTGATCGTCGTCGCAAGCGCCTTTCTCTAGTGATCCGTAGTTATCGTGTACTGGTTCCGGCGGTAAATCCTAAGGCACCCTCTTCTAACAGATGGGAATTCGGTCGACCTATCAAGTTGAATACATTAGACAGTCGGCATCGACGTGAGCAAACTGCTTTTGCGACTGCGTCTATTCGCACATGGCGGCTATGAAAGTAAGGGCTGGCCGAAGATCACTATAGTATTGTAGAAGGTCACATAGAACCAACAAAGATATTTGCCGACAGCAAGCCCTATCTAGGAGAGCATTTCTCTAGTTCCAAGTTTTTCTTCAAGTATGTCGTGGTCCTGAATATTCGTTAGGAGGTGGTCTGGGGTGGGTCTCGCTAGACTTATCTAGGATTTCTCTAACGGACCCATGAAACGACATGGCAACCATACAACCATATCGGTACTGCCCCCGAACAGTGCTTCAATTCAAAAAAAAACCGGCAGGAAACAGAGCGTGTCTGCACCAGATTTCGAATTCAGACCACATCGCGTGTCGCGAAGTTCGACAGTCAAACACATTACCACCGTAAGATCACGGGAACAGTGAAAAATGTCTCCTCCTTTGCGAATGCTCGGTCATGTGAGCTCTGTCAGCTTAAATTGACCTCTAGTTGACTCAGTCTCAACTACGACCTGTGGTAAATTATCGTTCCGTGTCCATTCTGGTCACAACTAATGCAAATATGGCACGCGCCCAATTGCTGGCGACGTTGCATACAATCACTGTCATGATTATTCACCATATAAACGACACGGCGTTGCCGTTATAATTTTAGGACACGATGATTGGCGCAAGTTGCCGTGGCCGCTGCCCGTAACAGCTGTTCAAGTTACCTGCTTTCGCAACTAGATAGGCTGGAAAGTAGGCGGGTGCCTTTATTCAGTATCCTGACCATAAATTAGAAAGAAAACGTTATTTTCGTTGGACCAACTTATATTGGGCAGGCTGACAGCTAGCGGACTGGGCCTAGATAAAGAGGCAGATGATGTGATGTAGATTTTTCTTTATCGAAAAGTTATTGAAAGTGGCGTGCATGTATTATCTGTGTGAGCATCGTGACCTTGAGCCAGCAACTGTCTGATTCTGGTATCCAGGCACCTCCTTCTAAAATTAGCTGAGCTATCGCGGCACAAAGTAGGATAGGTAGTGTAGGATCGTTTAGAGAGTTTTGGTGGTGCCTGAAGCAGCAATGCTGATACCTACTAATTTTGCATAAGAAGCGTGTTCGTGTTTGGATATCCGTGCAAAACACATACTAAAAGGTAAGCATTTTTTTCATGTGTATTGTTTTTTTTTTGTTTATTTTCGTGTATGTTAAACTCATTCCGTGTGCACGATAGAATTTGTCTTGACATTACTTCGATGGGACAGGGAGATAATTGAAACTGAATTACTACTGCCAAGGCAAGCGCGTAAGGTCGGATCCTGTCGGTTCAGTTTGCTCAGCCAGCAGCTGATTTGAGACTCGCACTTCATCGATATTCGCGGATACTAAAAACGGAAGCCGCGTTGATGGGTTACCATAGATTTTTAGTATAGTATCAAGAATTCTCCCACTGGAAATCTAACGGAAGCGGATCTGGCTCAGTCTACATGGGTTTCTCCAATAAACCTACAAAAGGGTATGACAATCCTACAAGTTACGCTACATCACGCGGTATTTCAAATGCAGACGTATTTGACTTAATTAAACATTGCGGAATGAAGTAAAACGTTGAGCTTAAGGTGCGAAATATAACATGTGCATGTAGCGTGGATCGATCAGTGCTAAAAAAAAATCACGGACATGTAGTGGAGATCTATCAACAGTAACGAAATAGGTTGAAGGCCATTGTAGTGCAAGTATTTACTTCGTCATAGCAGATAATGTTTAAGGCATATTCTTGCCTTCCCTTTTACACCGTTAAAAGGAAGTTTCAAGGTTTCAAGGATAGTGGAGGTACTTTCAGGAGTATAGGATATGATTCTGTGTAAATTTTTGTCAGCGTTTGTTTGCTTGTAGTAAACACCACTACGCTCATCGTCTGCGGTATCGCCTTTGTTTATGGTAATTCTCAATTCTACTTGAAAAATATATCAATATATCAACGCTAGCTCTTTCAGATAAAAGTATCCAGGGGATCGTTGTTTTCTACTTCAACCGTTATCAGTTTTGTGTGCCTGCCTCAAGGTTAACGTTACAACATAGCGTAGTAAATCAATACTCAATAGCGAATATAAAAAATGCCGAACTATATATAGAAAATTAAATCAAAGACTTTTGAAGGTTTTAGCTGCAAAGAAGTTTAGAAGATGCAAAATGAAAGAAGATTGATCGATCAGGCTACGAGCGATAAAGTTACAACGCTTTTAGCGCCAACCGTATTTCACTACGCGATGACGTATTACGTTGCAGGCGTGTGTTCACCTGAACAACTTATCTACTACGTATATATACATATATGTATTTTTTCTTCTAAGCGAATTAGATACAGACTTGATCTGATTATGAGTCGCTTTACCAATCCATCTATTCCTATATAGATTCGTTGGGTGAATGAAATTCAATTAGATAAATGCATTACCTTACTTCTCTGGTCATATTCAAACACAGGGCTCAGTGTCTTCAAAACTATCTTCCTCTTCATAAAGTCCACACCGTTGCTTCGCGCCATTCCATTTACTTGCGCCCAGGTTCCTATTCTCCTTCAATTATGGTCCCCCCATTGTCTATGTACATTCGTCGTTGAATTGTATTTTGCCGTGTAACTGACCACGCCCAGCGTCGCCGCCATCCGACTGGATTCCGTCAAGTCTAGAGATGTTGACGTGGGCCATGCCGCTTGAGAAGAGCATCAAAGATACACGACATTGCCTTAGTATCAGCTAAGTGTGTCTACTAGTCTAGGACGAAAGCTACGACACGGAGGCCTACAGCTAGCAAAAGCAATACGGCTCACAGGAATGCTCCCTCAGGTATCTGAGAGCCGTAAAACGTGCAGGCGTACTACCTCATCAGCATCAGTGAAGGAGCTTTTGTCGAGTGTGTTTATCAGCCACCGTCACTATGGGTGGTTATTGTTTAGAAAACATTAGAAGATATCGCTAGTGTTTCATAAAAACCTAGACACGAGGAAAATAATAGAAAGTTCCTACGTTTCGATGATAATCGTATTTTTATCTAATTTAGAGAATTATTTTAAGTGATATTTCAAATGATCTTTGAGAAAAGTTTTAGAAATCTACTTAGACATTATTATGTTTAACGAGATACTAGCTCATTCAGAACGTTATATCTTATACGTATCGAATCAAATGTATCGTTTAAGTTCTTCATGAACCAATTGCAAGTGATAACTTTAGACAATAACAAATAAACAACTGCTTGGTTTCTATTTTGGTGGATCTATTTTGTTTCGTTATTGAAACTTGGAAATGCTCTGAGTATAGCTATAGTAAGAAACTGTGTGCCTAAGTGTTTATATGAGTTAGTATTAACGCGTGAGCTTTGACTTTATTTATTTGTTTTATGTCAGTGCTTTCAGTTATCGTTCAATTGGCAAAACACTATTTCCACTGTAAGTAACTGAAAAAAAACTTTCAAGCTATGAACTACAACATAAAGCTCATCGGGACGAGCCCAATCAATAATCCGACGCATCCCGTTAAAATATATGTGGCTTGCCAGTAAATACATTTGAGTTCGTTGTCAACAGAAACCTCTAAAAACGTTTATATTATTAACCTATTAAAGGCCTTTGAACTGATATTGCTAGGATATCTCTTAGTTTGTGTTAAAAGTAATGTCCTTTACTTTTTTTCGCATTGGTCCGATCGTTCAGGCAGCTTCTAGAAAGCTATATACCTATCATTTACGGTCCAGTATGTAATTTTGCTTGAGTTTCTCAAGGTAAATCGATAATGGGGTATACAACTCTCTATCAGTTGCTCTTTTAGGTCATCAAATAGATTGGGAGAATAAACAGGTCCGAAACCAGCGGTGGGCGCTCCTCCGCTTAATTCAGGAAATAGCTGAGGAATGGCAACAAGTTACTGGACTGTATTGCCTGGCCAAAAGCTCATGAGTCCGTTGACAAATTTGATATTGTGCTGCATTAATTGTTTCGTTTACGATGAGCATCTCATAGTAGAAAATGCTCCTGGAAGGCACTACCATAACCTTACGTCCGAACCAACACGACACTTCCGCCGCCTTCAAAGCGACGTCGTTCTCTTACCTTGTGTCCATCCGGACGACGAGTAAACCATGTGTCAGCTACGGCGACCGTATACATCGGGCTGGCCTTTTGTAGAACGACGTTTCGCAAAAACTGCAGCTAAAATATTCCTTGCCTAATGTTTTCAACAGTCTTCAATGAATTTCCGTGGCACGTTAATCTCCGAAAGGCAGTATTGATTTTTGAGACTAAAAAGTAATGTTCTTCTGAACTCGTTGCTACTAAAGTGAACCAGAAGTTTTGAGAGGATCGGTACATTTAGCAAGCAAACTTTTTTCACTATTAATGCGTAGTTCAGATGATAATAAATTTCAAACTCTGATGGTAACAGCATCTACGCTTCAAGTTTTACCGAGTGTACACCGTTAGGCATTCCATCTGACAGGGAGCGCTGGCGCCCAACACGAAACGAAGCGTGCCTATGTCCAGGTTCAATCCTAGACCACAAGGTGTCCCTACGATCAACAGGCAAATATGTTACTGCTAGTAACAACCAAGTACACTGTTACTGGATTTTTATTCGATAATTTTATTATTGAATCTCGTTAGTAGAGTTTCAACCTATATCAAACAGTTTGTATCATCCGCGGTATCTGACTACTTAGGTTCAATCTGTTTCATGTATACATTTAGCTAGACATTTCAGATTTTAATTAATTTTAAAAGTAAATTGAACCGGGCTAATTATGACGTATCTCTAGGACGAGGGGCTCGTTTAGGGTCGATCAAGCTAAGAGATCGAACCGTGTCAATGAGAGAATCTCTGAAAAGCTGAATAGAACACACAATCCTAGAAGCATCCGGTATGGCCTTAAACAGATGAAGTTGTTACAGGTGTGTCCTTCAAGGACAGCTTCTGCTGACCAGCCTCCATCTGCAAATTACCATTTTCAATTATAATACCTTCGTCGTCTAATGACAGAGGCACTACCTATATGCCTACAATATGCTTATGCTATTTGCACTTTTTGTAGATAAAGTGTCGTCTCTTGAGGCCAACACAAATGAGATTACATACCGGGTTTAGGCAAGTGATAGAGAAGAAGTGCTTCCTGTAGGAATCGACTCGAACTTACGTTTGCATCTACATCTGCTGGAAATACTTTGAGACAGTTTTGTATAGCAACACTAACGGCTTGCTAGACTTCACTTACTTAGGGTAAATATCTATTTTTTTGAAGTAGATTAGTATATTTATAAAAGTAGTCGAATGCAAGGGTCGACGAGGGCGTATGTCCTGTTGAGGTAATCGAGCTAAGTCTTCGTAAAAAATTTACATTGAAACAGATAGAGGTGTTATGTTGATTTACATCCGATTGTGCCTGCAGAGTTTATCTTAGAGCCTAGAAAACGATGCACGCGACCGGGTCTGGGTTGACGTATAGCGTTTGTTTAAATATTGCTATTATTATATCAATAACTTTTTGACAGAGTGATCCTGATCTCCCGTTTAGACGCCCTTATAATTATGATATCGAAGCGTCACGAGCTTTCTCAGGCTTTGCCTATTTGAAAATAATTTACGGTCCTATATGCACATCGACGGATATTGGCAATTCCTAAAACAATCTGTAAATGAAAAACCAAATATGAACTATCGTCAAATTCTGTAAACCCCGAAAAACAACTAGATAAAATAATAAAAAGAGCATCAGATCTGCTGAACTTGAGGTTAGTGCTTGGATTGAATCGATGGCTATGTCGTAATACCGGAAGTTTATCACTTAAGCAAGTTGCGTCAAGCATTCACTGTAATCCGACAAATGTTCACCGCGCCAGCGGTCCTTATCGGCTAAATGGTGTTCAAGTAGAATGTGTTAGGCAGCCCTGGCAACTTCCAAAATGTCTAACGATTTATTGAATTGTTAAAGTTAAATATAACGTATGAGTCGCCAGTCTGATGCTTCACCGAATCATGAGAAGTGGACATCCTTCACGGGTACGTATAAATCTTAGCGTAAAATAGCAGATTCAAGTCTATAAGAAAAAAAAAAACGGGTAAATAGAATTATTAGAGTGGAGTAAGTTAAGCAAAAGTCAAATAACATCCTTGGCATGTTTAGCAGTTGTACACTTTAAAAAACGCATGATCACGTACGCTGCTTACGTTCGCTTCGTCGTATTGTGATCCTTAGATCAAGAGGGGCAGGCAAAGCTGGCTCACAGGTGGTGAAGAGTAATCAAAAACTGAAGAAGAGTACCTTACCAATATATACCTGAAAATGTGCGCTGGCAGTAACAATCAGTATATTACTCCTTAGTTATGATACTACAATGCCAATTATTCAGTATCATACATCTCTTGTGGAAACAGTTTGTGCTATATTTTGTTGCCGACAATTACTTATCTGCAGTTCATAAGATGCGGTTTACACGTAGCCATTCTGGTTTCAGCTTCAACATTTGGCACAAAGGACTTTTGTTTTAGGACCTACTGCATGTAACACATACCTTAGCAAAACGTGCTCCTTTCAGCGGCTTGAAGGTCAAATGCAATAGATATGTTTCTAGCAAACAGAATAGACATTCATCAGTCCATAGTGAAATAAACAGCTAGTTAGTATTTCTTATGTCTAGTGAATCATATTATTACACCGTAATTAACTTAAGTCAATTCTTAAGATTAAGGTATATGCAAGTTATAATGCTACAGTAGACAAATGACTTTTGAACGTAATGCGATAATGCTATGTAAAATTCCACTGTAGTACGAGTCTGACTTTTGTTGCGATGACAGCCCCAGTGACAACAAGGGTTTTGTTTATAATGATTTCAAATACCGGAAAACTTTAGACGTCTGAAATTATCCAGGCAGCGTCTCAAAGTGTTAACCGCAAAAGGATGTAAACCTATTTTGAGCCTGCCAATCATGCGCATAACGATCAATCACTAGTTTCATGATAATATTACGGGAAGTTACTTTGAAGAAGATCCGTAAGCCCCAATGTTTTATCTAGCCTTTATGTCCAGGCCGGAAGTTCGAGCGTCGAACCCCTCCCTTTTTGCCCATTACACATTTCCAGCCATATCTGAAACTGAAGAATTAGCGAGTCTCGTGTACGTGCTGCCTACCACGATCCCTGTAACGGGATTTTAATTGCTCAGACATGTATTTTTCTCTATACCGGTGTGTTCAACGAAGCAGTAAACCCTACAATTGCTTGTTGGATTCTTTGCACGTTCTTCTTCTCTTTTTCGAAGTATCTTTTGCGAAGTTGAAGCAGACGAAACAGTTACTTCAGCGATTCCTTCTTTTTCGTTTTATGCTCTTCGACTTTGACCGCTTCCGTTCGTTGTTGTTGCTGCTGTAGTCGTCGCCGCCATCTATACTGTTTGCCACTCGGGGTACTGCTAGCTCGGGGGTGCAAAGAACTCTCTGAACAAAAGAATCTGAAGTGGAGAATTTCACTTTTCCATTTCCGGGCCGTGTCGTCGAGTTCGGGTATCTATCGCCGTTCTGGTCCGGCCTTTCCGGTCCAGCTCGTTTACTTGTTCAAATAACCGAATTTCGACGACAGGCCAAGCCGGCAGGCGGCACTAGCCGGTGGCACGCAGTGACGCTAATTTTGTGGTCTGGTGTCGTGATGTGGCATCAGATGCAAACCTCGGATGCAAATCACATGCTACAATCTCTAGACTCGTTCTCCTGCCAAGCTTCCTGCCAAGCCATCGAATCAACCGCCTGCAGATCTTTGAGGCACCTCTGTCGACATGTCTTCGACAGGTCATGAAGCGTCCTGCTGCACAGAAGGTCGCTGTGTTGTGTAGAGCGGCGAAGTGTAGAATAGTGCAGAGTACAGAGCTGTCGATCGATCAAGCGAAAATTTTTCGTCTGAAGAAGGCAAGAACGACTGAAATGGACAAGGCAAAAAGACGAAAAATTGATGATAAACAGACTGAAATAGGTGGGGAAGTGTGTTATCGCTTTTCCCATAAATGGCACACTGTCGAAAAGATGTAGACTCTTTCGAAACGGTACTTCCGCTTTCTCGGATGTATCACCTTGTGTGCGCAAATCACGCTCAACGTTATCTATTCGATAACACTGCTTATGACTTCGAGTAGGTGAGGGTTATGTTCAAACTGAATTTTAGTGCTCGATAACCGTAAGCCGTAGAATTAAAATCGATAAAAGCAGACGGACGCCAGCTCGAACGCCGAATCCAAAACCTGTAATTATCCCACCGTTTATTATAATATCTGTCTTGCATTTTTTCGTACTTGTAGGAGACACACAAGTTGGAAAGACTTATATAGTTCATATATGGGGATATGCTTGTACCCAGAGCTTTCACAAGCAAACAACTATCCGGAAGACTAACATCTATTGCCGACCACAGGCGATTTTCGCAGAATTTAAGCAGGTAAAATATTGCTACTCTTCAAAAACAGCATTTAATAGAGAGTGTCGCTCAAGATAATTAGTAGAAACATACGTTTGTATATATAGATGTCTGATATTTTTCATATATACGCATTTATACCTATCTAGGCATTTTTATGGTACACACAAACGAACATAAATACACAGAGCGTTTTATAACATAGACATCACATATAGCATTTCATCAGTGAACAGTTCTGCCTTTAGCCATATTACCTAAGTTGATCTCCCCAGACGTTTCTATATCACCGTTCAACCGTTAGTGAATCCTGTTAGCGAAGAAATCGAATGTGTGCTTCGGAGTGCAGAGCGGAATAACGCTCAGTCGGACGGAGATATCATAGATGCTTCTGTCTGTGTGAGGTGCTTCCGCGTCAAGGGTAGTGTATCAAAAACAGCCACTGGGGCGAAGGAAACGGCGGCAGAGACGTGCTTTCCCGCATCTACTGTACTACTAAATCCGTTGATCGATAATTGTACGGATTTGCCCCTTCCCGCCCCATGAATGTCCTCATTTGAAGCTTCATGTCTCCTAACCTTGCCCTGAGGTTCTCCGTAAAGGCCTGCCTCACACTTGCCGTTATTCCTGTGTTTCTGCGACCTTTGTTCTTCTGCAAGACAGCGCTCTCGAATAGTTTCTCTTGTGAGCAACTTTTCCGTTTACCAATTTATCACCATATCTAAGTTCATTCGTAATGAGCTATTCTAAAACGGATCATTCGTGCTCACTCCGCGGACGGATGCGTCACTATTCTGTTCACAACGTAACGGTGCGCTCGAGATTGACGCTGCTAGAACGGATCTGCTAACATTCGTCTCCCGCGTGGACCAGTGCGGGTAATGTTCTCATAGGCTCAGCACTGCAGATGGTGTCGGTGTCACCATCGCCACTGCTGGCTAAAGCATTGATATCGATTATGCTGCTGCTGATAACGGTGCCATTGTGGTGATGAGATTCAGGTGGTTGTGATCTTTATCGTGAGCCCGAGGGCCCAATCACCGCAATACTAGTTAAATAGAAAGCCCTATCAAACTTTAATAGCTGAAAACTGTTTTCCACGTTTGTTTTATGTTGCTTGTTGTTTAAGCCAATTAAAATGGCTCTAGTTGGAGTAAGCCGTTTATCCGCAATGGCACGGGTACGCGGCACGGACATGGCTAGATATACATGCCGCGTACTGTATAGTACATATTGCATAACCGATCAACAACTAACAGAAACGGCCGGAACTATAATAAATACCCACCTACGTGTGTTACACTGGAATTCCATATTTACAACTAATACTTTTCCTGCTTGACACAAACAGCCTCTTCAGAAGTCTGATTGCAAAAGTCTTGCGCCACTGATATACAGCATTATCATATCTATATCCTCCTTCCATAGACCATTACGTAAGGACGGGTTTCACAGTATAAGCAGCCAATAGCCGCTCCGAACTGACTGCTTGTCGTTCCCGTTTATTCTTTCGCTAGGCTGCTTCCCGAATGAAATGTCCATGTCGAAACCAAAACTAGTCATTAATTCAAACGCTTTATTATTTGGATTCGGGATTTCCCTACAGCCTTACCCCCCGTTCTTTGCTTCGACCTACCAGGTTTACGCAGATTACCCACCGCCATTCTCCTAGTGCCGTTTTCAGTATCATTAAACTAATGGATTGGCGCGAGCACTATGGTCTTCATGATGGCACAGAAGGCAACGTGAGGTAAAGGGCACTGGCGATATGAAACATACGCAATAAGGACACAGCTTACACACGCCATAGACAACGTAGCCTGGAGGCCGCCGTGCACACAAACACATAGAATGTGCTAAGTAACGTCTTCATCTCGTATTGCTGTTGCAGTACTCCCAGTGTATTAATTAACTACTATTGGTACATCGACGACGGGTGCGAAGGCTGGTTGGGGGCCGTCGACGAAAGGAAACTGGAAAAGACACGAGGTAAAAATAGAGATCATGTGTGTCATGTTAGCGCGTATATGTATAATATGGAAATAGGTAAAAGGGGCACGTTCGTCTAACGACATCCTTCCCATAACGACAGAGTAGAAAAAGAGTGTTAGTGAAAATACATTGTTATTACTGTTAAAGCCAAAATGTTGAGTTCTCTTAGGAGACGACACTGACCTGAGGGAACTCCATGTGATAGGACGTGAAAGGATCAAGTAAGCATGTAACCAACAGTACGTAAGGCAGCGATTTAACAATGGATATTATAAGCTAGGAAACAAGCATTGCTAAAAAAACGACACACATTTTTGTAACGCATTACGGTTAATACGAGCCGTTTTCTGCCATTTTTACATTGGGTCTAAAAAACACATATTTTGATCTTTACATTCAAATCTAAAATTAACATAAAACATTCAGGAAGTCTTTCTTTATTGTAGTTCTTGAAAATCGACTAATAAATCGTGCTAAGTATTTATTTTAGTTGGTAAATATCTGCTAACAGACTTCGGCGTTCGTAGACGTTTGAGGATTCGGCTGCTTTGAATAGAGCCGATCTAAAAATAGATTAAGCTCGATTTCACTGCGCATTTAAAACGCTTGACGTTAAGTACACTGGAGGGATAGGAATTTCCAAAACTGAAAGTGGGCCTTTTTTTCTTAAAGAAAACCCACCTCGTTTACTGTAGGACAAAGGATCCACTGTAGACGGAATACGAAGAACTTACCTAGACTGAAACCCTTCCACGGTTAAACTGTAGAAGTTCCTTGAAACACCTTTCTCGCGTGTGCAAAAAAGATCGCCTATACAAAGCTGAGAAAAACCGGGTTAGAAGCGCGTTAATACTTAAGGAACCCCTTACGCGTCTATCGTTCTCGTCAATCGCAAAACGCTGCAAGGAACCTTTCGGAAGCCTAAAATTCAAACTAATTGATCAGAGAATTGCTTCAACCCAGAAGATAAACTGTGCAAGGCGACGAAAGCTTTAAAATTAATGAGTAAATACAAAGGAAACTATTTTGTGCCAGATTCCCATGTGCCGTATGTGGCTCTTTCGATTGAGCCTGCCGGTTGGTAAAAAGTGTTCCAGAATATCTGGATCTAAGCTTTGTAAATAAATAATGTATATAACAATGATCTAGTTTATGTTCCTTTATGTGCAAAACGCGTAAATTTATTTGCTACTGCAAAAATATTTGTTCTATTATAAGTATCATTTATATAGAATAATCCAACAGTAAAAAATGCTCAGAGCCTATCTGGCACAACTTCTAACGTCGCGCCTGAATACGCAGTGATTTTTAATCTTTGAAGCTTAAGCATGACGAATGACGGCGACGACGCCACGGAATGATTTTGAAACTTTAGGCTGCTACCTTTTTTAATTTCTGTTAACGCACCGTTAACGTTTGACGTTTTGAGTGACGCACGCACGCACGTAATCATTCTTCCGTAATCACTCACTTGCATTAATTGTCGTTACACTCGTGCACAAAGGTTCATTTTGCTTATTTTATCAAGAAGGCCTAGTCGCTTCAACAACCAATGTCATCCAATATCACGCAATCAAAAAAATTGTATATACACAACTGCTTCTGTCGCACTGCTATGTATATTAGGAAAAATTGTGATAAGAAATCACTTATAGCATATTTAAACTATGTGAAGGTCAGTTATAAAAAGTTTTGGTTATAAAAGTTATAAAAAGAAACACAAAAGATTCAAAAATGAACCAAAAGCCATTGTTTATCAATGCATGTACTTCAATAGGAAAAATCAGAAAAATGGTATTTGCAAAACTATTAATCCAGGATGAAGGACACCGATTTCGCACATTCTCACCCAGCACAAAAGCTCGATTAATATTATTATTATTTATAAAATAATGTCAGCTTGAATAAGTGACCTGACCATCTAAATTGAGATTTTTTAACAACTGTTGACAATATAGCACAGCTAACAAAGCAAAAAAGAAAGCGTTTCAACTTTTTACGTTCGAGATTGCCCTCGTTACGCATTGCCTAACACGATCAATCCTTCCCGGCTAACTTCGCATATGACTCTCGATTGATGCGTGTAACTCTGTGTAAGTGTAAGTCAAACTACAAGTTCGCGGACCCGGTTCTAAGGCAGTGACCGCATCCAAACGCGTTAAAGTGCAATACAAAAGTGAAGATTAACTGTTTTATAATATGCAGCATATCCCGCCAGAAGTGCGCAGTTTCTTACCTAGTAGTCTCAAAACAGGGTCCGGGACCAGAAGTAGCTATGCTCCACTGAGGCTAGGCAAAAAAATTTAAAGAAATATGCTCCGATAGCTATATAATTGGAAAACTATTTTGCAACTGTCTTTGATACGTCTTAACTACTGAAAAAAACACCGCTCGATTTGTGTTTTAGCGATCTCACTATGAAGTATAATGCGTCATTTTATAGCGTTACTAGTTTATTAAATAGTACTTGTTGCTTAGTATATGTCGTAAACAGTGTATCACTGTAATAAAGCAGACGGCACATCACGATTTGGGAGTCCTTACGCAGTCAAAGTCCAAATGTGGTAACTAAAGACTCTCAACTTTAAATGTTATCGATATAAAACGAAGTCGAAAACAATCACCAAGCGTTAAACAGTAAACCTACCGCAAATATT